>NC_047108.1:2108752-2203752 GCF_902500255.1 Thalassophryne amazonica
ATATATATATATATATATATATGTATGTATGTTGCATCTTCCCTAGAATCCTCTGCTTGTAAACTTAATGCATGGAAAGCTGATTTAAGGGAGAAAATAACAATGAAACAATGGAGTAGTGCATGTAAAGCAGCCCAAACAGGAAATGCATAGCTCAGACTTCTACAATACAATTGGTTAATGAGTGTATACATCACTCAAGAAAAACTTAGCAAATATAACAGTAAAATGCCTGATTTGTGTAATAGATGCTGGGAAGATCTTTCACTGCCTGTGGATTTGTCCGAGAATAAAAGAGTTTTGGGAAGAGATCAGAGTGGTAGTGCAAGAGGTCTTGTCGATCGGGTTTGAGCTGGAACCAAAGTATTTTTTGCTTGGTTTATACCCAAAAGGACACAATATAAATCACCACAAATAAATCTTTATAAACATCTGTTTACTACAAGCTAAAAGAGTGATTGCCTTCACGTGGAAAGGGATGCGTAAACCAAGTATCACACAGTGGTTTAAAGAACTCGTTATGTTTGCCTTTGGAATGCTCTTAAAGGTAAACAGGAGCTATTTGGAAAAGCTTTGTAAGATTGCCGTATCTCACACGGATGGACTCATGACATTTCACTTAGGATGACCTTTTAACCACCATGTTTTTGCCTTGGTTTGTTTCTGCTGTATTTATGCTGCTTGTGTTATACTTGTGTTGCAACTTTATTTCTGTATAAAAGTTGAAACTCAATAAATATATTGGTAAAAACAAAAAACATGTGATCAATCAATTTGTATGTTATTAATACTGTGCTAACTTGCCCCCTTTACAATATCCCAAATTCTCCAAACTTTTCTGCCAACTGAATGTTTTAGCCGTATTATCTAAGTTTTTGCCACATTATAAATTGCCTGTAAACCAGTTTACAGTGATCAAATAACAGGTATAGCAGTGGAACACATACCAAATTTGGGCTGGACCATTGACCTGAGCATGTTCTTTACTGTCAGATCTCTTTCAGGCTAATTCACCTGAGGATTGCCACTAATGACGGTTTGCATGACCAGTTAATTCTTTTTCGTGTTTGGAGACCGTTGCAGCCAGTTGATCTGAGACGTTGCAGCCTTCTTTCTGCATTTCCAGTGTCATACTTGTGTTGTTTTTAGTTTTTATCTTTCCCCTGTCAGTGAGAACACTGTGTTTGTGTCATTTCAGAAATGTGACGGTGTTCTTCCTGCGGAGTTTCGCTCTTTTGCTGTTGATCCTCAGATAACGTCTCTGGAGGTGTTGCAGCACATACTCATCAGAGCATTTGACTTGAATGGGTAAGTGTGGGCAGCTGACCCCAAGTGCTGCTGAGGCTCTCTGGTTTTGTTCCAGCTGGCAGCTACAATAAATATTTTTACTTTTCCTCTCAAACAGGAAGCAGACTTTTGTCATCAGTTACCTGTCTCGGGATCGGACCGGTGGTGAAATATATCTCACTTTAGTGTCCGATTGGGATTTGGATGTTGCGTTTGTGAGTGCAGCCAAGCCACATCTTCAGCTCAAGATGGACATAAAACATTCAGAAGACAGTAAGAAGATTAATATGTCCTCTGTCAAATACTTTCAGGTCTGGAACAGCGCTCGGCAATGTGACAAAAAAAATCACTTCACCTTTCAAATTAATCTATGGGTTTCTATCACATTCAGCAGTGCTGCCAGCTTGTTGTGTGTATGTGTATTAGGGGCAGTGATGCCGGTAACGCGTTACTTAGTAACGCGTTACTCTAATCTGACCACTTCTTTTAGTAACGAGTAATCTAACGCGTTAATCTTTCCAAATTAGTAATCAGATTAAAGTTACTTCTCCATGTCACTGTGCGTTACTATTATTTTTCATTGTGGGTCGATAGCAGCATTAAACTTGGTCCGTGGGCAGGGGGTCGAGGTTCGACTGAACATCCCACTTTAAGCGAGCTGTGAGCTTTTCATCCACAGTTTTTTGCAGCTGCTCGACTCGTCCTCACCTCTTAAAGGGCGGTGATCAGCACACCTGCACTGAGCTTTACGAAGACATTTTTATACTTTTTCCCTCCTTTATTTAGAATTCTGAGCTGAGCTGCTCCGTATCGTCTCGTTAAAAACAGCTGATCCTCCATGATGCATCAACAACTAACACTATTTTCCACTCAAATGCACCTAAACTCTCTTTCTGAGGAGCACATGATGTGAAAACGCAATAAAACTTTCTTACCTGTAAATCTGGTCCTGTTTTCTGCATAAATAAATGTTATCCATTCTTTGTGCTCAAACGCCAAAGCAGGGGCGAATCCAGATGGGATGGGGGCGTGGGGGAGGGATGTGCCCCCCTCCCCCACAACAGCCCTAGATTAAAGGTCCAGTTTTGAAGCCGTTTTTTACTACAACTAATATTGCTTAAAATAATAATAATTTCGACAAGTAAAATGTTTAGAGAGAATTTAAATGTTAGAAAAATGTTAGAATTTAATAGTTACATTTATAAACAATGTAGGTTTGAAATTGCAAGTTTTACTGTTACAGTGCTGTCAACAGTTAAATATGAGGTCAAGAAAGAGGTCTTTATTTTACTTTTTATAAAACAAGTATTTATTTTCATTGAAGTCAAGAAAGGGTGACTATAAAGTGAGTTTTGGCAAAACAGGTATCATTGTCATGTTGACGTGGGTTGTTGTCGACAGCTGGGAAAGTAACTAAAAAAGTAACTAGTAATCTAACTTAGTTACTTTTACAATTGAGTAATCAGTAAAGTAACTAAGTTACTTTTTCAAGGAGTAATCAGTAATCAGTAATTGGATTACTTTTTCAAAGTAACTGTGGCAACACTGATTAGGGGTGTCACAGTTCGGTTCATATTTGTATTTAGAGGTCACGGTTTGATACGAGTTCAGTTTTTCATGCAGTATCTTTAATCAGTGAGCAGCATGAGAGCTGCCGTCTGCCACCAACACTCAGGCAAAGTGTGAATGTAAACTTTCTTTTTCATTAAATATTTAGAAATTGGATTCCATTTCTTGTCATTTGCGTTGGGATGAATTTACTGTGCAGTGCATTAAGTTTTTTTTTGTTATCATTATTATTATTTCTATGGTGAGTGACGTGTGGAGCCAGACTGTCTTCAAAATTTTGTCAGTTTGTTTTATTTTTGTGTAAATGATGGCTTTCATAAAACTGCACCTTGTACAGATTTTAAATCATTGTACACAGTGTTGCTAATCAGCAAATTTTCCATCTGTGAAACTTGGCACAAATTCATACAAAACATAAATTTTATTAGAAGTTGGTGGTGTTTTCTGTCTAAACCATGGGTTAAGGTTCTCCGTCACCATGATGGATTTCTGGCATTTGGAAAATTTAACCACACATATGCACACACACGTGGTGTCATGCATGTTTTGGGGCCGAAATATGATAGTCTCACTGTCAAAGCAACATCCCATTCTGCGCCAATCAAAGTAGCAGCAGTGTCAGCGTGGATGGCACCGCACCGCGGAGGAAGGGACCATGTGAATTTTCACTCCTCTGCTCGGTTTACTGTTTGCCGTGAGCCACGGTCCTTCTCCTTATCTTCGTGGGAACATTGGCAGACCTTCCCCAAGTAGAGCAGGTGACCCCTTTTACTGTTTGTGTTTTGGTGAAAGTGAATCTGATTAAAACTAATCCACTAAGTCGGCGTGATGTCTTTGTTTTATAATTGCCATGGCATGGACATTCGGAACTGAGCCAACAGAGCAGTAGGAGGTCTGTGATGACCTGATCAGGTCATCACAGACCTGATCAGGTCATCACAGACCTGATCAGGTCATCACAGACCATTAATCAGGCGTGATCACATTAATCAGGCATGATCACCCTGATCGATCGATTGGGTCATCTGATGATCACACCACACGGTGCTTTAAAAGTTAAATCATCACAGCACTTCTGTGTGTTCAGAGCGTGACATGAGCATCCTCTGAGAAACACACCTGCAACAGAAAAAAACACAGAGGGACTTGGTTTAAAACGCAGCCTTTCCAGCCACAAATTAAAGGATTTTCTGAGGTCATTTTTAAAAATCAGGGGCTTTATGTGGAGTCATGTCCGTTTGTGATGGTGAATTATACTGAAATGAACAGGTCAGATACTCCATGTGTGAATGAAACAGTAGTTCTGCAAACAGACCGCAGACTGTCTCCCCCCCATCTCCACCCAGGCTTTCAAGAAGCTAATATATATATATATATATATATATATATATATATATATATATATATATATATATATATATATATACACACAGTGAGGAAAATAAGTATTTGAACACCCTGCGATTTTGCAAATCATGGAGGGGTCTGAAATTTTCATCTTAGGTGCACTGTGAGAGAAATAATCTAAAAAAATCCGGAAATCACAATGTATGATCTTTTAATAATTTATTTGTATGTTACTGCTGCAAATAAGTATTTGAACACCTTTGAAAATCAGTGTTAATATTTGGTACAGTAGCCTTTGTTTGCAATTACAGAGGTCAAACTTTTCCTGTAGTTTTTCACCAGGTTTGCACACTGCGTCAGGGGTTTTGGTCCACTCCTCCATACAGATCTTCTCCAAATCTTTCAGGTTTGGAGTTTGAGCTCTGTCCAAAGATTTTATATTGAGTTCAGGTCTAGAGACTGGCCAGGCCACTCCAGGACCTTGAAATGCTTCTTACGGAGCCCCTCCTTAGTTGCCCTGGCTGTGTGTTTGGGGTCATTGTCATGGTGGAAGACCCAGCCATGACTCATCTTCAGTGCTCTTACTGAGGGAAGGAGGTTGTTTGCCAAGATCTCGCAATACATGACACCATCCATCCTCCCTTCAGTACGATGCAGTTGTCCTGTCCCCTTTGGAGAAGAGCACCCCCAGAGTATGATGTTTCCACCCCCATGCTTCACGGTTGGGATGGTTTTCTTGGGGTTGTTCTCATCCTCTAAACATGGTAAGTGGAGCTGATTCCAAAAAGTTCTATTCTGGTCTCATCTGACCACATGACCGTCTCCCATGCCTCCTCTGGATCATCCAGATGGTCACTGGTGAACTTCAAATGGGCCTGGACATGTGCTGGCTTGAGCAGGGGGACCTTGCTGCCCTGCAGGATTTTAAACCATGACAGCATCATGTGTTACTAATGTAATCTTTGTGACTGTGGTCCCAGCTCTCTTCAGGTCATTGACCAGGTCCTCCTGTGTAGTTCTGAGCTTTCTCAGAATCATCCTTACCCCACAAAGTGAGATCTTGCATGGAATCCCAGACCGAGGGAGATTGACAGTCATCTTGTGTTTCTTCCACTTTCTAATAAATAATCATAACAGTTGTTGTCTTCTACCAAGCTGCTTGCCTGTTGTCCTGTAGTCCATCCCAGCCTTGTGCAGGTCTACAGTTTTGTCCCTGGTGTCCTTATACAGCTCTTTGGTCTTGGCTATGGTGGACAGGTTGGAGTGTGATTGATTGAGTGTGTGAACAGGTGTCTTTTATACAGGTAACAAGTTCATACAGGTGCAATTACAGGCATTGACATTAGCACTTGTCCGATTGTTTGGGACAAGTGTAAAATGTGATCGGACAAGCAATATGCTCTAATCGTTGTCCGACTGGACAAGTTGCATTTTTTGGTTTAAAACGTTCTCATTCTTTATTTATTGACATCATGTCTTGTCTTGCACCTCGCGAGAAAGCGTCTTCCATTTTTCCCACCACTCTCCACGCAGCAGACAATCGGAAAGCATGATAATGTGTGCGCGAGACCACTGTATGGAGTGTGTGTTCGTAGTAGAGGCTGACATTTTTTTGGAATCCCACAGGATGGGAGTCAACTTTGCTATTTATCACGTGATTGGGACGATACGGGATTAAAAATTCATGGGAGCAGACGGGAACGAGAACCAAGGTTTTAGACAGTGAGCCGTCCTGCTGTCATTTGAGTGGTCAGTTTTCAAAAAAGACGCTGAAAAAATAGCGGGCGGCTTTGGTTAAAGCCGTCTAAAATTAAGACTGGGGCCGATCGCTGCAGCTGTGTGTGTGTGTGTGTGTGCGTGCGTGCGTGCGTGCGTGAGTCGGCTGCTGGCTGCGGGGGTGGGGGGTGTCGCTGCCTCTAAACTGTGTCTCTGCCTTTATTTCTCTCTGGACTGTTCTGACGGTGCGTCCGGTTCACACCGTGTGCAAGTGTCGGTGACATTTATACTGAAATTATGAGATGAAATAAATTGGTCAAAATTCCTTAAAATGAGAATATATGAATGAACAGAATAAAAATCACGCACACGTGTGATTAAAAAAAACCTGATGTATAGAAACACTGCAGTGATGTTCAGAAGCAGAAATCACTTAAAGCAGCTGAGAACTGTGAACTTTAACAGGCTGTTATTTTACAAAGATATTTATTTTAGAGGAATTAATGTAGTTGTTTTTGAAAAAGTTTGAAAAAAAACAATAAAATGTTAACACTTTTCCTTATAGCAGTTCTTTAATTTCAGAAATGGAACAGAAACAACCACAAATAAAAAAGTAGGAACTATATTTAAGATGAAGATAAAATAAAAATGTTGTTATATTCCAAGTTTCTCCACTCACACCCACAGAAGACAAACATTCTTCCAAAGTTGTGTCTTGGTGGCTTCCCTCACTTGTCTTCTTCCAGCATGGACATTTAGTTTTTGAGAACTGCCTACCTGACACAGATTTACCATAAAGTACCACACTGTTTGTATTTCTGAATGATTGATATAAATGAAGTCTAAGAAATATTCAGTGAGTTGGAAATGTTCATGTTTTCATCCTCTGACATTTCCCAAGAAAACTGGCTGTAAACAATAACAATAATTAACAATAAACTGTCCTGTCCCAAGCTTTTTTTCTTGGAAAATGCTGCAGGCCTCAAATGTAGGAATGGATATATATTAACAAAATAAATAAATAAATAAATAAATAAAAATAAAGCTGATCTCACAAAACATGAAATATGTTGGTTTCATACAGTCTGCAGTTACAGAAATAGAAGACAAAGTAAATGTCAGGATCATTACGTGTCCATCACCACCACATTTTGAAAAACTGTAAGACCACAGGCCATGCATTATTTATGTTTTGTGTCTTTTAGTGACTTTTTTTTTTTTAATTTGAATTAAGGCAATAAGTGCCTCCCTGTATTACCACATTTTACCCAAACGTTCTATTTTGGTTTCATCTGACCACATAATATTCTGCCAATCCTCTTCTGGATCATCCATATGCTCTCTGGCAAATTTCAGACGAGTCTGGACATGTACTGGCTTAAACGTTGGTACACGCCTGTCACTGCAGGATTTGAGTCCCTCTCTGCGTAGCATGTAGCCTTTGTTACACTCTTCCCAACCTGGTGCACATCTACAATTTTCTTCCTGGTGTCCTTTGACAGCTCTTTGGTCTTGGCCATGGTTGAGTTTGGAGTCTGACTGTTTGAGTCTGTGGACAGGTGTCTATTATACAGATAACGAGTTCCAACAGGTGCCATTAATACAGGTAACAGGTGGAGGACAGAAGAGCGTCTTAAAGAAGTTACAGGTCTGTTAGAGCCAGAAATCTTGCTTGTTTGTGGGTGACCAAATACTTATTTTCCAACATAATTTACAAATAAATTCTTTAAAAATCCTACAGTTTGATTTCCTGGATTTTTTTTTTTCTCATTTTGTCTCTCATAGTTGAAGTGTACCTATGTTGAAAATTACAGACCTCTCTCATCTTTCTAAGTAGGAGAACGTGCACAATCAGGGACTGACTAAATACTTTTTACCCCACTATACCTGTAAATAATCAATTTTATTGCCAGTTTTCTTCAGACAAGTCAAGGGATGGATACATGAACATTTCCAAGTGACTGAATATGTCTTAGACTTTATTTACATCAATAAATGAAGAAATACAAACAGTATGGCACGATATGGTAATTATGTGTGGAGTAGACAGTTCTCAAAAACTGAGTGACTGTGCAAGAAGGAGAAGAGTGAGGAAAGCCACCGAGACAACTCAGAAGAACTAATAGCCTTCTCTGGCTGTGATCGGAAAATTTTCTTAAAAAGAAGAGTTGAAAGTTTAGCTACAATTTGCCAGAAGGTACATATGAGATGCAAGCCTAGATTTGATCATTTGGGGAAAGAAAATCCTCTTCTATACCACTTCATCATGAAGCTGTATAACTGGGGATACAAAATGTCACCATTTTTCTCAGTATATTTCGAAAGGTGCTGTTGACTTGACATTTTCACCAGATGCCCCAAGTAATCCACAATTTATCAAATCATAGATGTCCATAAATTATGTGTAACAAGAGCAATTGAGATTTCTGACAGTTGCCAATCTAGATCCGGATCACCTCCAAAATTCAGTGGTGTATTCCATGCCACATTATCTATGTGTTGTGCAAATTTGGTGAGAATTTAAGTAGTTTTTAAAATTGTTATATATATATATATATATATATATATACACAGTAGTATTGAGAATAATAGTAGTGCTATGTGACTAAAAAGATTAATCCAGGTTTTGAGTATATTTCTTATTGTTACATGGGAAACAAGGTACCAGTAGATTCTCACAAATCCAACAAGACCAAGCATTCATGATATGCACACTCTTAAGGCTATGAAAGTGGCTATTAGTAAAACAAAGTAGAAAAGGGGGTGTTCACAATAATAGTAGCATCTGCTGTTGATGCTACAAACTCAAAACCATTATGTTCAAACTGCTTTTTTAGCAATCCTGTGAATCACTAAACTAGTATTTAGTTATTTAGTTGTATAACCACAGTTTTTCATGATTTCTTCACATCTGCGAGGCATTAATTTTCTTGGTTTGGAACCAAGATTTTGCTGGTTTACTAGTGTGCTTGGGGTCATTGTCTTGTTGAAACACCCATTTCAAGGGCATGTCCTCTTCAGCATAAGGCAACATGACCTCTTCAAGTATTTTGACAAATCCAAACTGATCCATGATACCTGGTATGCGATATATAGGCCCAACACCATAGTAGGAGAAACATGCCCATATCATGATGCTTGCACCACCATGCTTCACTGTCTTCACTGTGAACTGTGGCTTGAATTCAGAGTTTGGGGGTCGTCTCACAAACTGTCTGTGGCCCTTGGACCCAAAAAGAACAATTTTACTCTCATCAGTCCACAAAATATTCCTCCATTTCTCTTTAGGCCAGTTGATGTGTTCTTTGGCAAATTGTAACCTCTTCTGCACATGTCTTTTATTTAACAGAGGTACTTTGTGGGGGATTCTTGCAAATAAATTAGCTTCACACAGGCATCTTCTAACTGTCACAGCACTTACAGGTAACTCCAGACTGTCTTTAATCATCCTGGAGCTGATCAATGGGTGAGCCTTTGCCATTCTGGTTATTCTTCTATCCATTTTCATGGTTGTTTTCCATTTTCTTCCACACGTCTCTGTTTTTTTTGTCCATTTTAAAGCATTGGAGATCATTGTAGATGAACAGCCTATAATGTTTTTGCACCTGCGTATGTTTTCCCCTCTCCAATCAACTTTTTAAATCAAACTGCGCTGTTCTTCTGAACAATGTCTTGAACGTCCCATTTTCCTCAGGCTTTCAAAGAGAAAAGCATGTTCAACAGGTGCTGGCTTCATCAGGGACACCTGATTCACACCTGTTTGTTCCACAGAATTGACGAACTCACTGACTGAAAGCCACACTACTGTTATTGTGAACACCCCCTTTTCTACTTTTTTTTACTAATAGTCCAATTTCATAGCCTTAAGAGTGTGCATATCATGAATGCTTGGTCTTGTTGGATTTGTGAGAATCTACTGGTACCTTGTTTCCCATGTAACAGTAAGAAGTATACTCAAAACCTGGATTAATCTTTTTAGTCACATAGCACTACTATTATTCTGAACACTACTATATATATTTTTTTATGCAATCCATCAAAGCCTATATAAAGTGAAATCTTGATCCAGAATCTGGATCACCTCCAAAATTCAGTGGAGTCTTCCATGTCTTAATTTCTATCTGTGGTGCAAATTTGGTGAGAATCCGTGAAGTAGTTTTTAAAATTTTTATTTATATATATTTTTGTGACGGAATTCATCAAAGCCTATATAAAGCGAAATCTTGCTAACAGACAGGCAGACCAATAAATAAACACAGATGATTTTATTACATCCTTGGTGGACGGAGTAATGTGAAATGACACAGGGAAAATGTATTTAACACCTGAAGAAAGGGAGGTGAAAAAAGACTAGGAAAGCGAAGACGCCGGCTGAAATTTATCAGTAATTAGGAAGGAGTCCTGCCCCTTGTCACTGCAAATTAATATCAGCTCGTTCAGTCCCAACTGATGGCCTATTCACAGGTGTCCCATTATGAAGGTGTCACACAAGAAACAATATGATGGGTAAAAGCAAAGAGCTCTGTCAAGATCTTTGCAACCTTACTGTTGCAAAACATACTGATGGCATTGGTTACAGAAGGATTTCTAAACTTCCGAATTTTCTAGTGAGCACTGTTGTCATTATCCAGAAGTGGAAAGAACATCATTTCACCATAAAATGGCCACGGCCAGGGGCTCCTCACAAGATTTCTGACAGAAGAGTAAAAAGAGTTACCAGAAGGGTTGTGCTACAGCCAAGATCACTTATGGAGAACTTCAGAAAGACCTGGAAGTAACAGGTACAGTTGCTTCAAAGAAAACAATTAGTAATGGTTTCAGAGAATGAAAATAAAGTTGCTAGAATGGCCCAGTCAGTCACCTGACTTGAATCCAACAGAAAATCTAGGGAAATAACTAAAGATCAGAGCTCACAGAAGAGGTCCACAGAACCTTCAAGGTTGGCGCCATTCAGAAGAATGGGGCAAAAATCACACCTGACCAATGCATGTGACTAGTTTCTCCATAAGGAGGCATCTTGAAGCTGTCATTACAGAGAAAGGCTTTTGTATCAAGTATTAAATAAATTTCAGTCAGTCTTTTCCCTGTGTCATTTCATCTTGTTACATATAACTTCATTTATGGACATCTATGGTTTGATTTACAGTGCATCCAGAAAGTATTCACAACACTTCACTTTATCCACATTTTGTTATGTTACAGCCTTATTCCATCATGGAGTAAATTAATTTTTCCCTTCAAAATTCTGTTCACAACACCCCATGATGACAACATGAAAAAGTATTTTTTTTTCTCAAATTTATTACAAATTTAAAAAACTAAGAAATCACATGTACATAAGTATTCAAAGTCTTTGCCATGAAGCTCAAAATTGAGCTCAGGTGCCTCCTGTTTCCACTGATCATCCTTGAGATGTTTCTGCAGCTTAATTGGAGTCCACCTCAGGTAAATTCAGTTGATTGTACATGATTTGGAAAGTCACACACCTGTCTACATATAAGGTCCCACAGTTGACAGTGCATGTCAGAACACAAACCAAGCATGAAGTTAAAGGAAGACAGGATTGTCTTGAGGTACAAATCTGGGGAAGCGTACAGAAACATTTCTGGTGCCAATGAGCACGGTGCCTCCTTGGGATTCCAACGAGGGCGGTTGCATCTCCTCCACTCTCCCTTATCTCTGCTTTCTGCTTTAACCTTCAAGTCCCTCCTTCACCAGACTGTGAATTCCTCAAATTATACTGGATTCTGGATCTATTGGACTACTATTGGATTAACCATGGAATTGATCAGCTGGTCTCTGAACGCTATTGACGCCATCTTTTCTACAAGAGGGTCAGGACCGGGGGATCCTACCTGCCCAGATGGAACGTATCCTGCGGGCTATGTTCTTGACTCCTGGGAGTCGTGGCGTGTTGCATGCTTTGCGCCTTTCTCTGTTGAGGACGTCGAGGATTTATTCATATTTGGTCTTATGGTAGCAGGGCTGGTACTTTCTCTCTTATGTGCTGCCCTGATCTACCAGAAAATTGGCAAGACGGCGGCATCAAGAACCACGGCCCCTCGCTTGTCCATCATGATTAATGAGGTTGGCAAGGCAGTGCATTCTCAGACTGCGATGACTCGAACTCAGACGCAAATTGGATGACATCTTGGAGCAGATGCGTGCCTTGCAGATGAAGTTGAAGATTTCAGAGGCCGGGGAATATTCTTAATTCATAATTGGGATTTGGTTGTTCAAGTGGAACTGTAAAAAGTGTTTTTCACTGCTCAAACCACAACACGGCAGGCTTATCAGCCTGAAGGACAAATTACCCGACTGTTTTCCTCCAGAGGAATGTCTTCTGGCCTTAATGATTATTTGGCTGTTTTCTTATTTTAACTCACAAAGACAATAAACTGTTTCACTGAAGCATGCTCCACTCCCTCTCCCCACCCCCCTCCTACCCCCATCACACACACCCCACTCCGGCTTCTGCTCATGTCATCCCTTCCCTTCTGCGGGGACGGTGCAGTTTTAGCTGGAGCCCCCGTTCCTCCCCCCAAGCTGACGGTGGCACATCTCAAGGTTGCTGCGTGACCTTCACCCACTTGCCTCAATTCGGATAACGGACTTCTTCAAACTTACTGCACATAAACAATGTCAAATGTGTATGTGCTGTCTTTAATTCTGATGTGTGCCATTATTACAGTAAACAAGTAATAATTGTGGACTAATTGCTGTCTGAGGTAACTGGAGTGTAAACAGAATTTCTCCACTGTGAGATCAATAAAGTATATCTCATCATCCATAAATGGAAGCAGTTGGTCTCCACCAGGATGTTCCTAGAGCTGGCCTCCTGTCTAAACTGATCGATCGAGGAGAAGGACCTTAGGGAGGTGACCAAAAACCCGACGGTCACTCTGTCAGAGCTCCAGCATTCTTCTGTGAAGAGAGGAGAACCTTCCAGAAGGACAACCATCTCTGCAGCAATCCACCAATCAGGCCTGTATGGTAGAGTGGCCAGACAGAAGCCACTCCTTAGTAAAAGACACATGGCAGCCCACCTAGAGTTTGACAAAAGGCACCTGAAGGACTCTTAGACCATGAGAAACCAAATTTTCTGGTGTGATATTTTTAATAAATTTGCAAAAATAATAATAATGTTGTCATGGGGTGTTATGAGTAGCATTTTGAGGGGAAAAATTCATGTAATTCATTTTGGAGTAGGGCTGTAACAGAACAAAATGTGGAAAAAGTGACGCGCTGTGAATCCTTTCCCCATGCACTGTATTTATATGTGTGGATTACTGGGGTTGTTACTGACATCTGGTGAAAATTTCATGTCAGTAGCATCATTAGAAATGTATTTACTGGGGAAAAATGTGTAAAAATTATTTTAAATGATTTTACTTTTAAACAAGTGGTGGTGCTTTTTTGGTGGTGGTGGTGGTGGTGGTGGGGGGGCACACTTTTTTGCAGTAAGATGTTATTGGCGTATTGATCAAACTCACGCTGACATGCAGGCTGTATCAGACCTGTGACATTTTGATCTGCAGAGGATGACTGACATGGAGCCATTTGTGTAAGTTCACACCACTTCGTGTTCTACTCTACTAGGCCCTGTTATGGAGGACTGGGACATTATAAGCCCCAAAGATGTGATTGGTTCTGAGCAGCTTCTTGGAGAGAGGACTAGATCATTGGCATCTGCAGCGCTTCCATTCACCCAGTCTCTTCTGTCCCAGGTCACCCATCGTTTATTAGAATCTTACAATAACTTTCCACTCACAGGAGCTTTGAGCCAAGGTCGTTTGATCATGTTCTTGTACGTGTTTTCAGGTGGGTCGAACACTGTCCAGAGTCCAGCAGGCCTTCAGCTGGTCTTACGGGGAGGAGATCAGGCCCTTCAAGCCTCCTCTGAGTGATGCAGAGTTTCACAGTTATCTCAATGGTCATGGCCAGTTGACACGACCTGAAGACTTAAGGCTGCGAATCTACCACGGAGGAGTGGAGCCTTCACTGCGTAAGGTGCAGTACGATACACAGAGTGCGTGTGTGTGTGTGTGTGCACGCACGCACGCACGCGTATTTTCTGGAGCATAAGTCTCATCTGTTAGGTGGCACTGTGGGTTAGTGGTTAGCACTGTTGCCTCGCAGTAAGAAGGTTGTGGGATTGCTTCCATCCCTTTCTCTGTGGATTTTGCATGTTCTCCCCGTGTCTGTGTGGGTTTCCTCCCACAATCAAAAACACATTTAGGGTCTGCTCCTTTCTCTGCCTGTGACCAAAGCAGCGTCTCTACATCTGGAGTTGGTCCTCGGGCGCCGGACTGTGGCTGCCCACTGCTCCTAGTGTTTGGATTGAGTTTAACTGTAATTAGGACGGCTAAATGCAAAAGATAAATTGTACAAGTCACACCTTTTTTTTCTGTATTCTCAACTCTTTAATTTGGGACTTTTGTGCACTGCGGTACATTAGTTTTTTTGTTATTAGAGTGTATGTTGTGTAGTAGGTATTAAAGGCACTGCGCTGTGGTGGTTTGAATCATATTTATCTAATAGATTACAATTTGTTCATGTAAATGGGGAGTCTTCTTCACAGACTAAGGTTAATTATGGAGTTCCACAAGGTTCTGTGCTTGGACCAATTTTATTCACTTTATACATGCTTCCCTTAGGCAGTATTATTAGAAAGCATTGCTTAAATTTTCATTGTTACGCAGATGATACGCAGCATTATCTATCCATGAAGCCAGAGGACACACACCAATTAGCTAAACTGCAGGATTGTCTTTCAGACATAAAGACATGGATGACCTCTAATTTCCTGCTTTTAAACTCAGATAAAACTGAAGTTATTGTACTTGGCCCCACAAATCTTAGAAACATGGTGTCTAACCAGATCCTTACTCTGGATGGCATTACCCTGACCTCTAGTAATACTGTGAGAAATCTTGGAGTCATTTTTGATCAGGATATGTCCTTCAATGCGCATATTAAGCAAATATGTAGGACTGCTTTTTTGCATTTGCGCAATATCTCTAAAATTAGAAAGGTCTTGTCTCAGAGTGATGCTGAAAAACTAATTCATGCATTTATTTCCTTTAGGCCTCTGGACTATTGTAATTCATTATTATCAGGTTGTCCTAAAAGTTCCCTGAAAAGCCTTCAGTTAATTCAAAATGCTGCAGCTAGAGTACTGACGGGGACTAGAAGGAGAGAGCATATTTCCCCCATATTGGCCTCTCTTCATTGGCTTCCTGTTAATTCTAGAATAGAATTTAAAATTCTTCTTCTTACTTATAAGGTTTTGAATAATCAGGTCCCATCTTATCTTAGGGACCTCATAGTACCATATCACCCCAATAGAGCGCTTCGCTCTCAGACTGCAGGCTTACTTGTAGTTCCTAGGGTTTGTAAGAGTAGAATGGGAGGCAGAGCCTTCAGCTTTCAGGCTCCTCTCCTGTGGAACCAGCTCCCAATTCAGATCAGGGAGACAGACACCCTCTCTACTTTTAAGATTAGGCTTAAAACGTTCCTTTTTGCTAAAGCTTATAGTTAGGGCTGGATCAGGTGACCCTGAACCATCCCTTAGTTATGCTGCTATAGGCTTAGACTGCTGGGGGGTTCCCATGATGCACTGAGTGTTTCTTTCTCTTTTTGCTCTGTATGCACCACTCTGCATTTAATCATTAGTGATTGATCTCTGCTCTCTTCCACAGCATGTCTTTTTCCTGGTTCTCTCCCCTCAGCCCCAACCAGTCCCAGCAGAAGACTGCCCCTCCCTGAGCCTGGTTCTGCTGGAGGTTTCTTCCTGTTAAAAGGGAGTTTTTCCTTCCCACTGTTGCCAAGTGCTTGCTCACAGGGGGTCGTTTTGACCGTTGGGGTTTTTCTGTAATTATTGTATGGCTTTTGCCTTACAATATAAAGCACCTTGGGGCAACTGTTGTGATTTGGCACTATATAAATAAAATTGATTTGATTTGATTTAGTGCTTTCATTCCTGGGAAAGATATAATAATAATAATAATACTACTAATAATAATAATAATAATAATAATGAATGTGTGATTAGTCACACAGCAGTATAAGTCGCAGGATAAATCAAATAAATAAATAAAACATGACTTATACTTAAGTAAATACAACCCCGATTCCAATGAAGTTGGGATGTTGTGTGAAACGTAAATAAAAACAGAATACAATGATTTGCAAATCCTCTTCAACCTATATTCAATTGAATACACCACAAAGACAAAATAATGTTCAAACTGATAAACTTCATTGTTTTTGTGCAAATATTTGCCCATTTTGAAATGGATGCCTGCAGCACGTTTAAAAAAAGCTGGGACGGGGCAACAAAAGACTGGGAAAGTTGATGAATGCTCAAAGAACACCTGTTTGGAACATTCCACAGGTGAACAGGTTAATTGGAAACAGATGAGCATCATGATTGGGTATAAAATCCCAAAAAGGGTTAGGGATGCTCCTTATTTTTCTTGCTCCTTTTATTTTCCTTCACAAGCAAAGATGGGGCGAGGATCACCACTTTGTGAACAATTGCATGAAAAAATAGTCCAACAGTTTAAGAACAGTGTTTCTCAATGTTCAATTGCAAGGAATTTAGGGATTCCATCATCTACAGTCCATAATATAATCAGAAGATTCAGAGAATCTGGAGAACTTTCTGCACGTAATTGGCAGAAAATTCAGGTGGCACTGTTTACCACTGTGTTCCATCACCTTTCCTTCTAACAACACTCAATAAGCATTTGCGAACTGAGGACACTAATTGTTGAAGCTTTGTAGGTGGAATTCTTTCCCATTCTTGCTTGATGTACGACTTCAGTTGTTCAACAGTCTCTGTTGTCGTATTTTGCGCTTCATAATGTTGAACTCTTGATTGATTGATTGATTTTTATTAAAGTGTCATGCACCACCGGTGCCCAGCCCACATGGACTTATAAGACACTCCATATCCAAAACAAAATAACCACATACATGTCACAAGTTGCACAATTTCAAGGTACAACTGGGTGCAACACCTGTTGTCTCCTTTCCCAGGCTTTACAAACAAAAACAGCCAAAGCAAATGTTTCTTTTTCAAACATCCAACTCAAAATTTTCTCCTCAGAAAACCAAAACACATCTACATTATTTTTTTGCACACACTGAATTAAACAAAGTCTTAAATCAGAATACAAAGGACAGTAAAGAACAAAATGATACTCATCTTCCACAACATCAAGGTCACAAAATATACAAACTCTCTCCTGTTCAGAGAGACCCTTATACCTGCCCACTTCCACTGTCCAGCTCATGCTCAATTTCTCGGATATTCACACGACTGAAAAGCAACTGGAAGCCTTCTGAAAGCCGTCCTGAGAGACCAACATGGAGGTGGTTTTGTACCGCGCCATGAACGGCACGGTGGCGCATTCATCCGCTTCTTTTTCTATGAAAAAAACTCCTGTAACAGTGGAATGTGCCGAAAAAGTGCTGATGTCCACGCCTTCTGCCTTTTTGTGAAAGTCAGACGACATCCCGGATCAACAAAGCCTTCACGAAATGATCTGGTTGTTTCAGCAGGTTTGAGCCTGTCGATCGGCGCTCGGAGTGCGCCGCGCTCTCAGACGCTGTGGGCGGTCTTTAAACCAGCTGGAGTACTCCTTAATCTGTGTAATCCCCATAAAATCGTCCCTGAAAGCCATATTAATTTTCCGAATGGTGTCCACCTGGAGGTCTCTCACAGTTTCAGGAAAAAATTGACTCAGCAAAGCTCCAAATCATTCCGCCATTTCCTTAACGACGAGAGGGGTGGACCAGTGCTCACTCAAAGCCTGCTCACAGGGGAATGACGCAACCGAAACTCACGCATGCGCACGAAGGTTCAAGCTTGGCTGATGCAATCACACGTGATTCAAATCCATATGGTTTTTGAAAAAAATGAAAAGGTCCAATACTTTTCTAACAGACCTCGTATATATAATTCTTTAGTTTTGTTTTCTTACAAATATTATTTTTCCATTGCATTTTATAATTATTGAAAAAAATTTCCATCCATCCATCCATTTTCTTCCGCTTACCCTAGGTCGGGTTGCGGGTGCAGCAGCTCAAGCAAAGCTGCCCAGACCTCCCGATCCACACACACCTCCCCCAGCTCCTCCGGGGGAACCCCAAGGCGTTCCAAGCCAGCTGAGAGACGTAGTCCTTCCAGGGTGATCTGGATCTTCCCCGGGGCCTCCTCCCAATGGGACATGCCCGGAACACCTCTCCATTGAGGCTTCCAGGGGGCATCCGGAAAAGATGCCAGAGCCACCTCAGCTGGCTCCTTTCGATGTGGAGGAGCAGCGGCTCGACTCCGAGCTCCTCCCAAGTGGGGGTGTCCTTGCCTCAGGTGGAGGAGTTTAAGTATCTCGGAGTCTTGTTCACGAGTGAGGGACGGATGGAGCGTGAAATCGATAGACGGATCGGTGCAGCGTCTGCAGTGATGCAGTCGCTGTATCAGACCGTCGTGGTGAAGAGAGAGCTGAGCAGGGGGGCAAAGCTCTCGATTTACCGATCGATCTATGTTCCGACCCTCACCTATGGTCATGAGATTTGGCTCATGACCGAAAGAACAACATCACGAGTAGGCATGGGTATTGATAAGATTCTGCTTATTGATCCGATTCCGTATCGATTCCCTTATTGATACCTCTTGTGAATTTTGTACTAAAAGTAGGCTTTACAGGTTTTCTATGTATTTCATTGAGTCTTAAAGTAAATAAATATGAAATTAGTCACTGTATCTTTGATCTCTGGACATAAATAAAAATAAACAAAATGGTGTTTCGCTTTGAAGTTATTAATTCCGACTGGACTCTATTATTCTAACTTGACTCGGCAGAGAGCCGCACAGCGTTTGAAGCTGTGTGAACAGAACGGAGGACGATTCTCGTTTCTTTCTCGCAACAAGACAGGAGTCCCAGTTAGTGACTTTAATCCGCACAAAAGTGACTCATGATTTCACATATTCAGGGAAGAAAGTGGTGAAAAACAAAAAAAGCTGAAACCCAAAATTACCCCCAACACCACCTGCATGAAAATGTTTGAATTCTAGAAGCTCTGAAATGCAATCTGGGACTATTCCAGACAAGAAACTGCAGTGAGTGCAGCATCCATTTAGGTGAAAAAAAAACCCCAGCTTTCCTTATTCAAATTCATTCCAGTAGTATTCTGCTCTTACTAGGATGCAGCAGTTTTCTAGTTTGGCAGATAGTTCTGGAGGAAATTACTGAAGAAATTAACACATTGAAAATATGGTTTGCTTTCCTTCATACAGTCTGGCCCTTACCACTGATGATAGAACATATCATCAATACAAGCCCTATCTTTTCCAAAGCCATTTTGTTCATCTGCTAGAATATTATGTGCTTCAATATACTGATTCAGTCTGTTATTGAGGATACCGGAATAGAGTTTGTAAACTGTACTTAGCAAACTGATACCTCTGTAGTTGAGTGGTTCTCTTGGGTCAGCCTTTGAACATTTTAGTATAGGTTTTATTATTGGCTGATGCCACTCTGATAGAACAATAGAATTTTATAAAACAGGCTTGAAAAAGACCCTGCAGAAATGGAATTAAAGAGGGTACCTTGAGAGCTTCATTAGGAATCCCTTCAACTCCCACTGCTTTATTTGCACAACTTTTTGTACCTCCTCAAAAGTAATATCATAATTCAACATAACATTTTGATACAGTATAACATCTGATAGCTCACTCTCCAATTTAAGTTTGGTTTCATACGTTTGACTTAAAAATTGTTCATCAAATAACAAATGTTGATTGCTTCCATAGAGGACTCAATAATCATTTTCCCATTTTGACAAAATCTTATCTATTTCAAAGCAAGAATCTATCTCCATTATCTGTTATTATCTCCATTGGAACTGATATAACATCAGTTTTTGTGGTCCTAATTAATTAATTTCTTTCCAAAACAGTTTAGAATTTAACTGCAAATTCTCAAGCTGCAGAGACTGTCCTCCTCTGAAACATCTTTTAAAAAGTCTTAGCTTGTGGTCAAAATTTTGTTGACATTTTTTAAACAAATTTTTTAAAGCAGTTTTTACATTTAGATCTTTACACTTAAGGAAACTATTCTCAGCTATCCGCAAAGCAGTCCAAAGAGCCTGTAGTTCTTTATTCCAAAAAGGTTGGTTTACTTCATAATACTGTTTTGTCTTTTTTTACTGTACGAGAACTACCCATTTCCTTATGTAAAATGTCACAGAACATGATATACACTTGGTCCATATTTAACTGATTTTGCATATTCTGCAAACCTATTTGGATACTCTACAATGCCATTTTACATTCATTTGAAGACATAAATGTATCTGAAAAATACTGTTTAACTTTTATTGGATACTGTAAATCCTCCGAATCATACACCCCAAAACAATCTCTACATAATCCTACATGAAATTTTAAACATAACATTGAATGGTCTGGAAGTCTACTTCGCTCCCCAATAAGGTTTAAGGCTGCGGATCCTGCCTTATTTAAAAGCTCAGATGAAGTATATACATTAAAATCAAGACATGATTGTAAACCAGCATGAGGTGTTATTATATAATCAACAACAGCTGTTCCCCTCACAGATACGGAGATAAAATTATCTGCTTGGGGGTTTAACCTTCCATTTATCACACAGCATTTAGAATCTTTTTTAAAAAATCAATAAATGCTTCACCATGTTTGTTTAAACTTAAATCTAGTGCCACTCTATGGGGAATATCATCCGTATCAATATAATCTTTCAAATCAGCAATACAGGCATTGAAGTCACCACAAATATATACAAAATCATCCTCAAATGTGTACAACAGTGACAACAAATGGCCAAAAAATAATTCAGCATTTCTTCCCAGGTTGATGTTTCAGGGGACACGTAACAGGAAATGATGACAAAGGAACACTGTAAAATTTGGTTTTCAAAATACACAATGTGTTGGGTATTTTCTCCTCCAAACATTTTTAAAACCTTTAACAAGACAAACAGTCAAGAAACACCAGTGAGACAGAAAGTCAAATTAATCACGCGCGGAGTGCAGTCAGGCTGTACACCAAAGCTACACTAAAGTCTGGCCTGCGCTCCCGCTCTTTTTATTAAGGACTTCCCTACATACATGGGCGGTACAGCTCCTAAGGGGAGGAGTGATAGCGCGTGAGCTGTTGCCACAGAACCGCTGATTGCACAATACATTCAGGACGTTCAGAACCTTTTTAATCTTGGGCTCGATTAAGATGTGTTTAAGACATCTATCGATTAATCACACTTCTTCTGACACAAGGACTAATGTATCATAATCACACTGTGGTTGGAACATTCAATTCTCTATTCTTTATCTCACTGCTCCGCTTATGGCTGCATTCTGCCTGGGTCATCTTCACATGTCCTGAAAAAGAGCTTAGCGTGCACACAGAGATACCACAACTTGCAGAAGCACGTCATGTCACATATCTTAAGTAACCTTCACCCATCACATCAGTACAGTACACTTTATCAGAGCAGAGAGAACTACATTCTACCAGAGCAGAGAACACAAAACATGCATGATAAAATAAAACAGTGTATCTACAGAATAACTCCAACATTCCCCTCTGTTTATCATGCATTCCAACGGTATTACATCTTCACCTAAAAGTAAACAATTGTTACTAAGCAACCACTTCTTATTCAGATTTTCAGCTGCAATTTTCAGGCACCACAGACTTTAGGTGCGTCAACAAGTCCTTGGCTAAAATGAGAATGGCTTTTACTGGGAGGAGTAGGGACACTAAAGCACAGTAGCCTGACACATTCCTAGGCAATCTGTCAAAAATTCTATTATCTCCACACCACCACCACACGCCACTTCGGCTGACTGGTATAAATGAACCGTTTATCTGTATTATTCGACTACACCACTTGTCTTATTACTTTTTCAGCTAAAGCTTCATAGGCTAAGAGTGTGTTAACTCATCACGTCAACAGTTCAAGCTTGAACTGGAGTTGTGAGCTTTTCAATATCATCATAATTCTCAGTACAGTCATTATAGTTTTTTCCACTAAGGTCTGACTGTTTCAATGCTTGATATCTTGGCATAGTTTGTTGGAAGGCCAGATTACACTGTACAAATGTATTTGACACCATTTTGCCAACCATTGTTTTGATATAAGGGATCACACAACACATGCAAAGTCCAATCAGAATTAGGACTATAATAACTGGTGTCACCATTTTCAATAGTAACTGCCAACATGGTCCTGAAGTCAACCAGGACCAGGGATTCCACCAGTTCACGGCTAGGGTGTCTTTATGCATTGCATCACGAAGTTTATTCAGCTCTTCCAATGCGTCCTGCATATCCACTGAATGAATGGAGTCTGGGATGAAAGTACAGCATGTTGTGTTCAGCAGAACACAAACTCCTCCCTGTGAACCAGTAAGCAAGTCTAAAACCATGCGATTTTGCATCACCATGGTACGTAAAGCATCTATTTCAGTGTTTTGAGCTGCTACTATTTTTTTTTTTAGTTACATTCATGAACAGACCCAATCGATAATTCAGAGTTTCAATCATTAATTAATTTTTTCCCACTCCTATCCAGGGGAACAATGAATGTGCTATTTTATCTCCTACAGACCACAATTTTTGGTCCTTTGGTACATCCGAGCCCCACATGTGATCATGTGGTAACACATCTGGGTATATCAATCTCCTCCGTCTGGTGCTGCCATTCTTCTCTGTGGAGGTCCTTGGCACTACCACATATGTATGGTCAGTCACCTGGGTAGGTGCACACACACCACCCCAATTTGGTGGGAGACTCATGTACAGTCTGGAACCACAAAGCCAATAGATGTCATCATACACCGGAGTACCATTTACAGGTGGTAGCAAAAACTTACTAACATAAGCACATGATTCATCCGTTCCCCATGGACAGGAGCCTGTATAATTACATCCCCGTCCAATGTGATGAAGATAAGTACCATCCACATATTATGTTTTGGTTAGGCTTAAATTATTTGATAAAACATACGTTTGGGTACACAGACGTTTCTTAATTTTACCTACAGTTTTATTCCCTGTCCTGTAAAAGCAATTTGGGAATGGCCGTTGTGATGACAATTTAACGTGATGATATTTTTGCGTTTCCCTTCAGTCTAGTCAATGGAGCAGCACTTGGGCACGCTTGTACGTCCTCTGTTGAAATCCCTATCATATAAGTGGTTGCACTGAGGCAAGTGGTGTTAGAACTGCCCCCGAAATACAGTTTGATTATGCATCCGTATGATAAGACATTCTGTCACCCTAGCAGGGTACGGTTTAGCCGTCAGAGCTGGGTGTGTTGAGGATATAGGTATTTGCGAATAAACATAACAATTAGTAACGTAATTCCATAGCCAATAAATGAACATATCTGTACCACATATTAGTATGGTATATATGAGGGTGTCCATCTGTCTCGTTCACATTATGAATAAACCTCTTCTGACATTGCTTGCGTTGTTCTCTGGCTCGGTCCACAGTGAGCTGCAATTCTTGGGTCAACCACCAGGCCAGGAATCCGAGGAGCACGAAACACACTAAGATCACAACGCAACCGGCTGCCCTACCAACAGTCCGGCAGCGGCGGCGCTGAGCACGCCGCTCCGGGGTCTGCTGTAGTTCAGTCATGATTGCTAGGATACAGTGTTGTTAACCACCTCACCTAATAGTGCAAGGATCTCCCTGCTTCACTGGCATTGAGACAATCTATTGCTAATTAAATAGACTCCCTTTGTAGCCAGACTTCCCCTTACACTGTGGAGGCAGCCAACACACGCTGTATCTTACAGTGACTTAGATGTATCCACGTTGATTTCTCCGCTATCTTTACTGCAGTTGGTGTTGTTAACAGCACTTGGTATAGACCTTCCCAACGAGGACTGGACTCTGATGAACACCCAGTCTCCTGGCTAGACTACTGGAAGGCCGTCCTGTGGAAGATCAAAATTATTCGGCAGTAAATGTGTTTAAGTTATCTCTTTCTGTGTTAATGTCTTTTTCATAAAATTTGCTAATGTTTGTTCCTCATCTGCTGTTTTAGTATCCATGTCAAAATTGGTAGACGATATGGTCGTCCATAAAGTATCTCAAATGGTGTTAACCCTGATGGTGTTGGTGTTATTCTCATATACAATTTTACTAGGTCCAACATTCAATCCAGGTTCGTTTTGTCTCTTCTATACATTTCCTTAATCTTATTTTTATTGTGCCCTTTGTCCTTTCCACTAATCCGGCACTGTGTGGTTGATAAGCACAATGATTTTTGAGATTGACCTGTAGCGCTTCTCCTACGTATTGCACTATTGTATTAACAAAATGCGCTCCATTATCTGAATAAACTGTTTCTGGTATTCCAAATCGTGGAATGATGTCTTTGCACAATGCCTTAGCCACTGTAAGTGCATCTGCATGTTTTGTAGGGAACAATTCTACCCATTTTGAGAAGGCATCAATTATGACTAAACAAAATTCCTTCCCTTCATGTTTACTCAGCTGTATATAATCCATATGAATCACTTGAAAGGGATATTGTGGTGTTGGAAATTTGCCTCTTTGGGGTCTCAAATTGCCTTGTGAGTTGTGTTTTGCACATGTCATGCATGCTCTACAATGCTGTTTTGCATATGCATCGAACCCATAAAGACAAAAAATAGATTGCAATTGCGATATCATACCCCCTGATGAGACATGCGTCACGCCATGGCTCATAATAGCTGCCCATTTAAACATATTTTTTGGCAATATGGGTTTCTTTTGTGGTCATATCCGGAGGGGTGTCATATAGGAGAAAAATAGAAAGAGCTGTTGCCGCCTTTGCGGTTTTGTCAGCAACGTCATTTCCTTTTGAAACACTGTCAGAGCCTTTGGTGTGAGCCGCACATTTGCATATAGCAATTTGGTTAGGCAATTTCACAGCGTACTGAAAGCGTACTGGCTGTCTGTATAAATTGATACAGCCGTACCTTTAAACAGATAGCAAGCTGCAGTTAAAGCAACTAATTCAGCTGCTTGTGCTGAAAATGAGGATGGCAATGAAGCAGAATCCAATACTTCTGAATTTGTGACAACAGCATATCCAGATTGTGTTTGTCCATAAGCGTTTTTAGTGGAAGAACCATCCACATACACAATTGTACTGTTTGGGATGGGTGTGTCCTGGAGGTCTGGGCGTGCTTTCGTACAGACCGTAGCTACATCAAGACAATTGTGCGGCTCACCATCCTCAGGTAAAGGTATCAATGTGGATGGATTCAATGTTGTACAGCGCTCTACCGTAAGATGTGGTTGTGATAATAGCAAGGACATGCACGAAAGATGTCTTGCTGGGGACAAAAGGCTCATGTTTGTCTGCAACAGAAGTGCAGAGACTGCATGTGGAACTTTCAGTGTCAACTGATGGAATAGAACAACATTACTGCTACTTTGAACAGCCATAGAGGCTGCAACAACAGCCTGTACGCATGGTGGTAAAGCACTTGCTACTGCATCCAATTTAGATGAGTAGTAGGCAACTGGCCTCAATTTTGAGCCATACACTTGAACCAAAACACTAGTCATGAACTTATTCTTACAATCAACTGTTTGAATGAATGGTTTACTATAATCTGGTAGTGCCAAAACTGTGGATGACACTAATGTTTGTTTTACTTTTACAAAAGCTTCCTCAGCATCTCTGTTCCATTCCAACACGGTTGACATTGAAATATCATCCTTGTACATCAAATCAGAAAGTGGACTAGTCAATTCTGCATAGCAGGGAATCCATGCCCTGCAGTAATTAGTCAGTCCAAGAAATGACATCATCTGCTTTTTGGTTTGTGGTTTTGGAGCGTGTAAAATTGCTTCCTTCCTGTCAGACAGGACCGTGCGCCCTGTGGCTGATAATTCATGTCCTAAATATTTTACTTTATCCCTACACAACTGAACTTTGTTTTTACTCACTTTGTGGCCATTATCAAATAAGAAACATAATAATGCTACTGTGTCAGTTATGCAGTTTTCTCGTGTGTCAGAGGCAATCAGAATGTCATCAACATACACTAATAGTTGGCTATCTGCCGGTGGAACGAAATTAGCTAAACATGCTGACATGACTTGAGAATAAATAGTTGGACTCTCTGCGTAACCCTGCGGTAATCTGGTAAATGTATATCGTTGTCCTTTAAAGGTAAAAGCAAACCAGAATTGACTATCTGGGTGTACTGGTACAGAAAAAAAAAAAAAAAAGCATTACTGATATCTATTACAGAAAAACAACTAGAATTTAATCTCAATGAGCTTAACAGTGTGTGCGGATCTGGTACACATGGAGCTCTTTTACTACAGCAGCATTTACTGCCTGCAGATCTTGAATCATTCTCCATCCCACTGAGGGCGGAGCCTTTTTTTTACAGGAAATATGGATGTGTTACATGGTGAATCTGGACATGGCACTATTACTCCTGCTGTTAACAAATCCTCTATTACTGGCCTGATTCCTTCAATTGCATCAGGTTTCAATGGATACTGTCTTACACATGGTCTGTATTCTGTTTTTGGTCTTATAACTACAGGTTGTGCATTTTTTTATCAGTCCTACGTCTGAAGGACCTGTTGTCCACAATCCTGATGGTACCGAAGAGAGAAGATCATCCTCTTCAGGACTCAACTGAAACACTCAGGACTGTGAAGTGGACACATCAATGTGTGTTCCAGCTGTCAGCACCAATGAGACATTAACTGGCACTTTATACAATTTACTTGATGGACTGAACTCTGTTCGTGGTCCAACTCTGCTCCAATCAGTGGCTGACAAAGCTGTTATGACTGTCAGTCCCAATTCTTGCCATTCTGTCAAATATGGCTTACAAAGTGACACATGTAATGGCATACCTGTGAATCTCAATTTTAAAACATCTTCAGTGGCACCTGTTACTGTTATGACAGCTGTTGAGTTGCCATCATGAATCAAATCGGTCATTGTCAGCTTCACAGGTGAAATATTTTTCAATTTGTTTTCATACACTGGTGTTCCTGGCAATATGCCACTATGGACTCTAAATACACTCTCAAATCTGCATCTAAACTCTGTCCATGGTTCTCCTTCTTTCTGAGTTGTCCTGGTAATTTCAGTATAATTTATCTTTGGTCCTAACACACCTTTTGCACGTGTAATCATAGCTTCCACTCTTGTTTTCAAGACTGGATCATCATGTGGCAATGGTACGCCATCCTGGTCTGCAGGATTCCAGTCTCCGCGTACCTGACTCCATTTAGGGCCACATGCTTTCATCCACACCTGTTGGACTTCAGGTCCACTAAGGTGGTAAGAACTTCTAATATTTTCTATATCCTGCATAAATCCCTCAATATCGACATGTGGCGATGGTATCATGTCGACTGCTGCTTTGATATCATCAGCATTCCATGTTCGATATACGAGCATGGTTGATCGATATCCTGCTGTTCCTGCACGAGGATTTGGTACTTCTATCATAGGATAGGCACCTCCCTGGTCACTGTGTTCCACCATGGGAGGGGCTGTAGGCACTTTCGCTTGACTGCGTGTTTGTGGTTTTTCTGGTTTTTTCTGGTTTTTCACTTTTTACCTTAGGTTTTACTGCCAAATCATACTGTGGTGGCGGTACATCGTCATCCTCTGGTAGAGGAGATAAGGGTGTTGTTGTCACCGACGATCCAGCCGGCGGTGGTTGCTGAGGCTGTTCTGGTTCTCTGTGCTGAATTATCACATCTTCTTCTGCCTTACCTACAGCTTTCTTTTTCCTTGCTTTCTCTAATCGTCGCTTCTCTGCTCCCTTCTGTCTGTTCTCTGCTTCCTCCTCCCAAAATGCCACTAAATCTGCCCCTACTTTATGCATCTTTTTCTCATCACCTTTATGTTTCTGTTCTAACTCCTTCTTTAGCTTCTGTATGCTGATCAGGTTCAGTCGTCCGTCAAAGTCATGTTTATTTATCCAGGTCTCCAATTTCTTTGTTGCTTTTGGATTTTTTGCTTCCATAAATTTCCAGTCGTCAGTTGATAAATTTCCCTTATTTATAGACGTCTTACCCCCCATTTTTATTATCCCTTGTTATAATTTGGACTTCAGACGGGGGCACACCTAGGGTGTTCTAAATCTGAAGTTTTCACACTTTCTTTGGACGTGACAATTAATTTGCCGTCGTGTGGTTGATTCCTTTCACCTCCCCGTAGGAAGCGGAATCACTTGCCTGCTGCTTCCACACGCACGGTTGTCACTAACGTTGTCCAAAGTATTACACTTTCACACAGTTATTTACACTTACACAAAACACTATTTACACATAGAAACACTTTTAATAATCGTACGCGTATTCTTAGCCCAGGGGAGCTCGCCCTCCCGTGAAATTTAACTAATGTCCTGCATTAGGGGACTCCGCCGTCCCTGCCAAATTTAACTGCTTTTTTACAGTGCACCCGGGATTTCCTTAAGTATTAAAACAGAGGAGTCCGTATCCTCCTTCCGGAATTTAACTACGTGAGTCCCTCGCAACCGTAGAGGAGTCCGCCCTCCTTACAGAGTTTAACTGTGTTTCATTAACAGACGATTCTGTATCATCGCTTACGGAGTTTAACTGTTTTATGTGATCACTTTTATCCCCTACCGGTACGCGTATATAAACAGAGGAGTCCGCACCCTCCTTACAGAGTTTAACTGCTTTGCATTAACAGACGATTCTGTATCATCGCTTGCGGAATTTAACTGTTTATGTGATCTGATCACCACTCACTCAGTACTATTTACAAAGAAATTTTACTCACTGACTCGACTTCCTGTCTGTCTTCTTCGGGAAAATCTCGTCAACCAGACGATGCCAACGGTGGTCGACAATTGCAGACACGATCAATCGATCAGACCTTGGCCAAGGATTTACGTCTGGACTTGACGACCTCCGCTGGACACCTCCGGTATTGTTGAGATCCCGGACGTAGCCCCCAGTCAATGTTGGGTATTTTCTCCTCCAAACATTTTTAAAACCTTTAACAAGACAAACAGAGTCAAGAAACACCAGTGAGACAGAAAGTCAAATTAATCACGCGCGGAGTGCAGTCAGGCTATACACCAAAGCTACACTAAAGTCTGGCCTGCGCTCCCGCTCTTTTTATTAAGGACTTCCCTACATACATGGGCGGTACAGCTCCTAAGGGGAGGCGTGATAGCGCGTGAGCTGTTGCCGCAGAACCGCTGATTGCACAATACATTCAGGACGTTCAGAACCTTTTTAATCTTGGGCTCGATTAAGATGTGTTTAAGACATCTATCGATTAATCACACTTCTTCTGACACAAGGACTAATGTATCATAATCACACTGTGGTTGGAACATTCAATTCTCTATTCTTTATCTCACTGCTCCGCTTATGGCTGCATTCTGCCTGGGTCATCTTCACATGTCCTGAAAAAGAGCTTAGCGTGCACACAGAGATACCACAACTTGCAGAAGCACGTCATGTCACATATCTTAAGTAACCTTCACCCATCACATCAGTACAGTACACTTTATCAGAGCAGAGAGAACTACATTCTACCAGAGCAGAGAACACAAAACATGCATGATAAAATAAAACCGTGTATCTACAGAATAACTCCAACACAATATTCCATCAAATACCTTATCCACAGTAGTAACACAAAACTGGTCAAGGACAGAATTTCTTACAAAAATCCTCACACCACCCGAAGTTGCGCTCTCCTGTGTGCAACACGGTTATGTACAAACCACGTATATCCACTCAGTTCAATGTTCTGACAAGACAAATGCATCTCGTTTAGTGAAACAAAATCAGGATCAACATAATATTGTAAAGCCTTACGCAGGTCACAGTTTGATTCTGTCCATCCATTAATATTCCACTGGACTAAAGAAAAGTCAATACTTATGAGCTGGGCGCATATCCTTCACACCATGCTCCTCCAGGGTTGACTCGCAGTGCGCTTGACCAAACGCCCATTTGCAGTCACATAAAAGTCTTTTCCAGCTCCAGTCTCTCTTAAAAAGGTCCTGAAGTTTAACTCCACCAGCCTTTCCGCATGAGATTTAGCCAAGGACACAAAAACCCTCTGATATCGCTCTTTATCCTTAAGGTTAGCTTTGAGTCGTAGCACAGCCACCTTTGCCTCCGCTGACGGCAGCTCCACCTTCACCAGGCCGGGTTTAGTGCCTCGCGCGTGGATCCGCTCGACCGCAGCTGGGGTGGGTACCGGGTTGCAATTAAGGCCATCTCATAGCAAAATCAGTACTTTAGACATTCGATCCTCATTGTCCTCCTGTGGCAGGCTCATTATGATGAGCAACACACTAGGATCAAATCCTGGTTTTAGACATTTATTAGCAAGTTGTGCCTCCATTCTCTCTATTCTTGCGCTCATTATCCCCACCTCCAGCTCCAAATTGTCTCGCATTTCCTTCGCAGTTTTTTCCAAATCCATCTTCATTTTGTCTTGACTCTCTTTAATCGGTCTCTCCATTGTTCCATGCAGACTTTCAAATTTATTGTCTAATTTAGCATTTAACGCTTTCAATTCATTCATGACTGCAGCGTTTCCACTCTTACTGTGACAACAAAGTTTGCTCCAAACACAATCCATATGGGTGGACTTTCCAGGCTGCTCATCCCGTCCAAAGTATTCAGTCACTTAAACGAGCTACTTATAATGTAAACGGTCTTGGGGATCCAGTCAAGAGGAGAAAAGTAATGGAAAAATTGAAGAGGGAAGGAATAGATGCGGCTCTACTCCAGGAGACTCATCTAACAGTAGGTGAACATGAAAAACTCCTCCTCCTGTAGTCAGGGCTCCAAAAGAGGGGTAGCAACATTAGTTGCTAGTAAATTAAATTTTGAGTGGTTTTATGAAAAGAAGGACACAGATGGGAGATTTGTACTGATCTGGGGAAACTGCAATGTGTCTTGGTTACCTTTTACGCCCTTTCAGGATCTGAGTGGAAACTCTATAAACGCATTTATGAACTGTTGATCTCAGAAGTACAGGGCATGTTTAATTGTGCAGGAGACTTTACTGTTAGCCTTCATCCACGTCTAGGTACATCGAAACCTCATCACTCTTAGGAGAAGAAAATGGCCAAAAATATAAAGTCAACAAGAGTAATCAGATTTGTGATCTCCAGTGATCTGGATCACCTTCAAAACTCAGTGGAGTCTCCCATGCCGTAATATCTGTCGGTGGTGCAAATTTGGTGAGAATACATGAAGTAGTTTTGATGTAATCCAGGGATGACAATCTTGCGTGGATCCATGGATTTCTGACTTTTTCTGGATTTCTACGCCATTTCTGAGATTGGTGTCAATCGGGGGGGTTGGGTTGTAGCAGAGTTGTCCATGCGAGTTAAACCTTTCCTTATATGCACAGGAGCCAGAATAGCGTTGCAGACAACTGCAAGCTAAAACACGCAATGTCATTGGTTACTTTTTCTGCAACAGCGAACTTTCAGGCCAGTCAAACCCAGATGTGGACATTTTGATTTTCTGCGAGTTTTTGTCTGTAGCGCGGACGAAGGCCGCGTTAAAGAGATGATAGTGGTGTAAAAAATAGATTGAAGTGGACGTGGTTGGAACGGGAGGTGGACGTGGACGTGGAGTGCCAGCAGTGATTCACTGATTATCGCCTCGTTTCTGCTTAAAACTGCACTCCAGTCATCATCTATCTCACTGACAGATATCTGAAGCTTTTGTACAACAATCATTTCCACATAAATTCAGCATTTCGCGTGTCAGAGGACAAGTTTGGACATGTCCAGCTCTCCACAATTTCACTGATACTTACTGGACTGGTAAGCATTGAAAGCCGAGATAGACATGTCCAAACTTGTCCCCTGACACGCCGAAATGGAGTTGTTCCTTTGTCTCGCTTCCAAAGCGAATCGGTCGTGATGCGCAAAGCCTCCGCGCGGCTTTCCATGACAAAATCTCTTGTTAAAAGTGAAATCTGCCGGAAAATGACTGATGTCCAGCTCTTGTGATAACCAGAGAAAGAGCACACGACGGTCTCGTATCCACAGAGCCATCAGCTCAGAAATGGTCCGGTGGCTTGTGCCGTGTCGTTGCAGCTTGGAGCGCGGCGCGCTGAGCGTCCATAAAGGGGTCCATAAAGCTGTACTAACAGACCTTATTCTCTGTGAAGCCCGTAAAGTTTTCACCGAAAGCCAGATAAATTTTTCGAATAGTTTCCAGGTGGCTGTCTCTAACAGCTTCTGAAAAAATTCTGATGGAAAAAAAACCCAAATCATTCCGCCATTTCCAGACAATGAAAATCCGACGACGGGGCGGGACCACTCCTTCCACAAGGCGTGCTCACAGGCGAATGACGTCACCGACAGGCGTGGAAAAACTCACGCATGCGCACAAGGGTTCAAGCTTGTCTGACGTGAAAACATATGAATCAAATCCATATAGTTTAAAAAAAAAATAAAAAGGTACGATACTTTATGGACAGACCTCGTGTGTATATATATATATATATATATATATATATATATATATATATATATATATATATATATATATACACACAGTGAGGAAAATAAGTATTTGAACACCCTGCGATTTTGCAAGTTCTCCCACTTAGAAATCATGGAGGGGTCTGAAATTTTCATCTTAGGTACATGTCCACTGTGAGAGACATAATCTAAAAAAAAAAAAAAAATCCGGAAATCACAATGTATGATTTTTTTAATCATTTATTTGTATGTTACTGCTGCAAATAAATATTTGAACACCTACCAACTAGCAAGAATTCTGTCTCTCACAGACCTGTTCATTTTTCTTTAAGAAGTCCTCTTATTCTGCACTCTTTACCTGTTTGCACCTGTTTGAACTTGTTACCTGTATAAAAGACACCTGTTCACACACTCAATCAATCACACTCCAACCTGTCCACCATAGCCAAGACCAAAGAGCTGTGACACCAGGGACAAAACTGTAGACCTGCACAAGGCTGGGATGGACTACAGGACAACAGGCAAGCAGCTTGGTAGAAGACAACAACTTTTATGATTATTTATTAGAAAGTGGAAGAAACACAAGATGACTGTCAGTCTCCCTCGGTCTGGGATTCCATGCAAGATCTCACTTTGTGGGGTAAGGATGATTCTGAGAAAGCTCAGAACTACACAGGAGGACCTGGTCAATGACCTGAAGAGAGCTGGGACCACAGTCACAAAGATTACATTAGTAACACATGATGCTGTCATGGTTTAAAATCCTGCAGGGCAGCAAGGTCCCCCTGCTCAAGCCAGCACATGTCCAGGCCTGTTTGAAGTTCACCAGTGACCATCTGGATGATCCAGAGGAGGCATGGGAGAAGGTCATGTGGTCAGATGAGACCAGAATAGAGCTTTTTGGAGTCAACTCCACTTACCATGTTTAGAGGATGAGAACAACCCCAAGAAAACCATCCCAACCATGAAGCATGGGGGTGGAAACATCATACTCTGGGGGTGCTCTTCGACAAAGGGGACAGGACGACTGCACCGTATTGAAGGGAGGATGGATGGGGTCATGTATTGCGAAATTTTGGCAAACAACCTCCTTCCCTCAGTAAGAGCATTGAAGATGGGTCATGGCTGGGTCTTCCAGCATGACAATGACCCCAAACACACAGCCAGGGCAACTAAGGAGGGGCTCCGTAAGAAGCATTTCAAGGTCCTGGAGTGGCCTGGCCAGTCTCCAGACCTGAACTCAATAGAAAATCTTTGGAGGGAGCTGAAACTCCAAACCTGAAGATTTGGAGAAGATCTGTGTGGGGGAGTGGACCAAAATCCCTGCTGCAGTGTGCAAACCTGGTGAGAAACTACAGGAAACGTTTGACCTCTGTAACTGCAAATAAAGGCTACTGTACCAAATATTAACATTGATTGTCACAGGTGTTCAAATACTTATTTGCAGCAGTAACATACAAATAAATTATTAAAAAAAATCATACATTGTGATTTCCGGATTTGTTTGTTTTTTTAGATTTTGTCTCTCACAGTGGACATGCACCTAAGATGAAAATTTCAGACCCCTCCATGATTTCTAAGTGGGAGAACTTGCAAAATTGCAGGGTGTTCAAATACTTATTTTCCTCACTGTATATGTGTGTGTGTGTGTGTGTGTGTGTATGTATAAATCCCCAATTCCAGTGAAGTTGGGATGTTGTGTAAAATGTAAATAAAAACAGAATACAATGATTTGCAAATCCTCTTCAACATACAGGGTGGGCCAATAAAATGTTACCACTTTTTGATTGTACACAAGTTTTTGAAATGACAACTTATTCGAAAATTTAATTTACAGAGTTGTAACAGAAGCGGACTGTCGTGGTGAAGAGAGAGCTGAGTAGGGGGACAAAGCTCTCGATTTACCGATCGATCTACGTTCCGATCCTCACCTATGGTCATGAGATTTGGCTCATGACCGAAAGAACGAGATCGCAAGTACAAGCGGCCGAGATGAGTTTCCTCCGCAGGGTGGCTGGGCGCTTCCTTAGAGATAGGGTGAGGAGCTCGTTCACTCAGGGGGAGCTCGGAGTTGAGCCGCTGCTCCTCCACGTCGAAAGGAGTCAGTTGAGGTGGCTTGGGCATCTTTTCCGGATGCCCCCTGGACGCCTCGCTGGAGAAGTGTTCCGGGCACGTCCCATTGGGAGGAGGCCCCAGGGAAGACCCAGGACACGGTGGAGGGACTACATTTCTCGGCTGGCTTGGGAATGCCTTGGGGTTCCCCCGGAGGAACTGGGGGAAGTGTGTGTGGATCGGGAGGTCTGGGCAGCTTTGCTTGAGCTGCTGCCCCCGCGACCCAACTCCCGATAAAATGGATGGATGGATGTAACAGAAGCATCAAATTCACATTTGATACCAAAGGTTTCCCACTTTGTCTCTTGTTTTCCGAACAGTTCAGTAATTGATGACATTGTTGTGTGGGCCGCTGAAGAGGAGGTACTGCTGGCCCACCACCACTAGAGGGCGCCCTGCCTGGAGTGCGGGCTCCAGGCACCGGAGGGCGCTGCCGCCTTACAGGAGCAGCCAGGATGACAGCTGTCACCCATCACCAGAGACAGCTGATCCCAATCAATACGGAGGTATATCAGCAGGACGGCATCTCCACCTCATTTGCCGAGATATCGCCTTACCAAAGAGGTAACCATTTCAGCCTGCACATACGTGTGTCTTTACTTGTATTCTTGTTTGATTGTCTATAGGACAGCTGACTACTAGACAACATTCGGATAAGTACTCACCTTCCTACATTGTTGTTGACGAGAGGTGGAGGTGGACTCTCCACCCTCCGTGTTACTGGGTGCAGCCGCATCCACACCTGACTGTTTCTGTTTCTTGCCAGCAGTACCGGATCCGACGAGCGGAGGCAGTGGCCACCTGGGAATTCGGGACTTGGCGGCTCCAGTATTCCCGGGGTTCGGTGGCAGAGGAAATCGGGTTGGTTCCGGTTCGACTTGGACAGACGTCTCCTATCGTCGAGCCTGCCCACACGACACCGTTGTAATTGGACTCCATTTCGATATTGTAACCGGTTGTATTTGTTGTGCCTGTTTCACAACAGTAAAAGCAGTGTTATTCGACTCCTCCATTGTCCGTTCATTTGCGCCCCCTGTTGTGGGTCCGTGTTCCTACACTTTCACAACAGGATATCTCGGCCAGCGTCATGGATCCCGAGGGGCGTCAACCGGCTGTTGAACGGCCAATGGAAGAACAGGACGCGCAGGCATCCGCGGGAGGGGTAATCGGTGAGTTGCAGCGGATCCTCACCGCTTTCACGACTCGGTTGGATTTCATGACCGAGCAGAACGTCCTCCTGAACCGCAGGGTGGAGGCTCTCGCCGCGCAGGTGGAAGCGCGCCCTCCGGGCGCCGCTGCGGCTCTCCCTCCCGTAGATCCTGTGCGTAACGTTGACGTTCCACTGGTTGTTCAACGACCTCTCCCTCCTTCCCCGGAAGCATACATAAGCCCTCCAGAGCCGTACGGAGGCTGTGTGGAGACGTGCGCGGATTTTCTGATGCAGTGTTCGCTCGTCTTCGCACAGCGTCCCGTTATGTACGCGACCGATGCTAGTAAAGTAGCTTATGTCATAAACCTGCTTCGCAGTGAGGCACGCGCTTGGGCTACAGCGCTCTGGGAGCAGAATTCACGGCTCCTTCTGACATACGATGGGTTTGTGAGGGGGCTCAGAACCGTGTTCGATCACCCTAATAGAGGAGAAACCGCTTCAACCGTGCTACTGTCAATGAGACAGGGGCGCCGGAGCGCAGCTGTTTATGCAGTCGACTTCCGCATCGCGGCTGCGAGATCCGGCTGGAATAACGCTGCCCTCCGCGCCGCCTTTGTAAACGGACTGTCTTTGGTTCTCAAGGAGCACCTGGTGGCTAAGGACGAACCGCGGGATTTAGACGGGCTTATCGATCTTGTCATACGGTTGGACAACCGGTTAGAAGAACGTCGGCGGGAACGAGACGAAGGGCGTGGCCGGGCACGCGCCGTCCCTCTCCCTTCCGGTTCCGACCGCGCTCCGCCTTCCCCACGCTCCACGGCCCCTGCGCTCCGTGGGGCCACAGCTCCCCCTACTGACGAAGCTATGGACACGAGTAGGGCAACATTTAGGGCACCAGCTGCACAGAGGAGACGGGCCCATGGAGCTTGTTTTGTTTGTGGTGCACTAGAGCACCATGTGAGACACACCCACATTGCTACACGACTCCCAGTCACGATCCTGTATGAGGATTTAACCCTGAAGGCCCCAGCACTGGTGGACACGGGCTCTGAGGGGAATCTGTTGGACTGCAGATGGGCCAGGGAGATAGGGCTCCCTCTGGTGGCGCTTACCTCGCCTGTGCAGATTCGAGCACTAGATGGCTCCCTGCTCCCTCCGATCACACATAAGACACCACCTGTAACGCTGGTGGTGTCAGGAAACCACCGGGAGGTGATCGAGTTTTTTGTGACTCAGGCCACTTCCCGTGTGGTTTTAGGCTTTCCCTGGATGTTGAAGCACAATCCCCGGATTGATTGGCCGTCCGGGGTAGTGGTTCAGTGGAGCGAGACCTGCCATCGGGTGTGTCTAGGTTCCTCGGTTCCTCCCGGCTCCCAAGCTAAGGAGGAGGTCAGAGTCCCGCCCAATCTGGGGACGGTGCCGGTGGAGTACCACGACCTTGTCGACGTGTTCAGCAAGGATCTGGCGCTCACACTCCCCCCCCACCGTCCGTACGATTGTGCCATCGATTTGGTTCCAGGCAGTGGGTTCCCGTCCAGTAGACTGTACAACCTCTCACGGCCTGAGCGCGAATCAATGGAGACCTACATCCGGGACTCGTTAGCTGCCGGGTTGATCCAAAATTCCACCTCCCCGATGGGCGCAGGTTTCTTTTTCGTGGGTAAAAAAGATGGCGGACTTCGTCCATGCATCGATTATAGGGGGCTGAACGAAATCACGGTTCGCAACCGATACCCGTTACCCCTGTTGGATTCGGTGTTCACGCCCCTGCATGGAGCCAAGATTTTTACCAAGCTTGATCTTAGAAACGCGTATCATCTGGTTCGGATCCGGAAGGGAGACGAGTGGAAGACGGCATTCAACACCCCCTTAGGTCACTTTGAGTACCTGGTCATGCCGTTCGGCCTCACAAACGCCCCCGCGACGTTCCAAGCCTTGGTTAACGACGTATTGCGGGACTTCCTGCACCGGTTCGTCTTCGTATATCTAGACGATATACTCATCTTTTCTCCGGATCCTGAGACTCATGTCCGGCATGTACGTCAGGTCCTGCAGCGGTTGTTAGAGAACCGGCTGTTTGTGAAGGGCGAGAAGTGTGAGTTCCACCGCACTTCTTTGTCCTTCCTGGGGTTCATCATCTCCTCCAACTCCGTCGCTCCTGATCCGGCCAAGGTTGCGGCGGTGAGAGACTGGCCCCAACCAACAAGCCGTAGGAAGTTGCAACAGTTCCTAGGCTTTGCTAATTTCTACAGGAGGTTCATTAAGGGCTACAGTCAGGTAGTTAGCCCCCTGACAGCCCTGACCTCACCAAAAGTTCCCTTCACCTGGTCGGATCGGTGCGATGCCGCGTTTAAGGAGTTGAAACGGCGCTTCTCGTCTGCACCCGTTCTGGTGCAGCCCGATCCTAGTCGCCAGTTAGTGGTTGAAGTGGACGCCTCGGACTCAGGGATAGGAGCCGTGCTGTCCCAGAGCGGGAAGACCGATAAGGTCCTTCACCCGTGTGCCTATTTTTCCCGCAGGTTGACCCCAGCCGAACGGAACTATGACGTCGGCAATCGAGAGCTCCTTGCGGTGAAAGAGGCTCTTGAGGAGTGGAGACATCTGTTGGAGGGAACGTCCGTGCCATTCACGGTTTTCACTGACCACCGGAACCTGGAGTATATCAGGACCGCCAAGCGACTGAACCCCAGGCAAGCCCGCTGGTCACTGTTCTTCGGCCGTTTTGACTTCCGGATCACCTACCGTCCCGGGACCAAAAACCAAAGATCGGATGCCTTGTCCCGGGTACACGAAGATGAGGTCAAAACGGAGCCGTCGGATCCCCCGGAACCCATCATCCCGGAGTCCGCTATCGTGGCCGCCCTCACCTGGGACGTGGAGAAAACCGTCCGGGAGGCCCTGACACGAGACCCGGACCCCGGAACCGGACCGAAGAACAAACTCTACGTCCCACCAGAAGCCAGGGCTGCAGTTCTGGACTTCTGTCACGGTTCTAAGCTCTCCTGTCACCCTGGGGTGCGAAGAACCGTGGCAGTCGTCCGGCAGCGCTTCTGGTGGGCGTCCCTGGAGGCCGACGTCCGGGGTTACATCCAGGCCTGTACCACCTGTGCCAGGGGCAAGGCGGATCACCGTAAGACACCGGGATTGCTACAGCCGCTGCCCGTGCCTCATCGCCCCTGGTCCCACATCGGCCTGGATTTTGTCACAGGTCTCCCGCCGTCCCAGGGAAACACCGTCGTCCTCACGATAGTGGACCGATTCTCCAAGGCGGCCCACTTCGTGGCCCTCCCGAAGCTCCCAACGGCCCAGGAGACAGCGGACCTCCTAGTCCACCACGTCGTCCGTCTGCATGAGATACCATCAGACATCGTCTCCGATCGCGGTCCCCAGTTCTCCTCGCAGGTTTGGAGGAGCATTTGCCGGGAACTGGGGGCCACGGTCAGTCTCTCGTCCGGGTACCACCCCCAGACCAACGGACAAGCAGAACGGGCAAACCAGGAGATGGAGCAAACCTTGCGCTGTGTGACAGCCGCGCACCCGACGGCCTGGAGTACCCACCTGGCCTGGATCGAGTACGCGCACAACAGTCAAGTGTCGTCCGCCACCGGCCTCTCCCCCTTTGAGGTGTGTTTGGGGTATCAACCCCCGTTGTTTCCGGTGGTTGAGGGGGAGGTCGGTGTGCCCTCGGTCCAGGCCCACCTACGGAAGTGCCGTCGGGTGTGGCGTGCCGCCCGTTCTGCTTTGTTGAAGGCCCGGACGAGGGCGAAGAACCATGCAGACCGGCGGCGGGCCCTGGCTCCCACGTATCGTCCAGGGCAGGAGGTCTGGTTGTCCACCAAAGACATTCCCCTTCAAGTGGACTCCCCGAAACTGCAAGAACGATACATCGGCCCCTACAAAATACTCAAGGTCATCAATCCCGCCGCAGTGAGGCTCCGGCTTCCGGCCTCACTGCGGATTCACCCGGTATTCCATGTGTCAAGGATTAAACCCCATCACACCTCACCCCTCTGCACTCCGGGTCCGGCGCCACCTCCTGCCCGGATCATCGACGGAGAGCCGGCTTGGACCGTGCGCCGGCTCCTCGACGTCCGACGAATGGGCCGGGGTTTTCAGTATCTGGTGGACTGGGAGGGGTACGGCCCCGAAGAACGCTCCTGGGTGAAGAAGGGCTTCATCCTGGACCCGGCCCTCCTGGCCGACTTCTACCGTCGCCACCCTGACAAACCCGGTCGTGCGCCAGGAGGCGCCCGTTGAGGGGGGGGGGTCCTGTTGTGTGGGCCGCTGAAGAGGAGGTACTGCTGGCCCACCACCACTAGAGGGCGCCCTGCCTGGAGTGCGGGCTCCAGGCACCGGAGGGCGCTGCCGCCTTACAGGAGCAGCCAGGATGACAGCTGTCACCCATCACCGGAGACAGCTGATCCCAATCAATACGGAGGTATATCAGCAGGACGGCATCTCCACCTCATTTGCCGAGATATCGCCTTACCAAAGAGGTAACCATTTCAGCCTGCACATACGTGTGTCTTTACTTGTATTCTTGTTTGATTGTCTATAGGACAGCTGACTACTAGACAACATTCGGATAAGTACTCACCTTCCTACATTGTTGTTGACGAGAGGTGGAGGTGGACTCTCCACCCTCCGTGTTACTGGGTGCAGCCGCATCCACACCTGACTGTTTCTGTTTCTTGCCAGCAGTACCGGATCCGATGAGCGGAGGCAGTGGCCACCTGGGAATTCGGGACTTGGCGGCTCCAGTATTCCCGGGGTTCGGTGGCAGAGGAAATCGGGTTGGTTCCGGTTCGACTTGGACAGACGTCTCCTATCGTCGAGCCTGCCCACACGACACCGTTGTAATTGGACTCCATTTCGATATTGTAACCGGTTGTATTTGTTGTGCCTGTTTCACAACAGTAAAAGCAGTGTTATTCGACTCCTCCATTGTCCGTTCATTTGCGCCCCCTGTTGTGGATCCGTGTTCCTACACTTTCACAACAGACATGTTCAATCCACGCTCCTTTTTTTTTGGATTACAGCTGCAACACGCACATTGAAGTTTGTGATGGCATTGCCACACATCTCAAGAGGGATTCTCCGAATTTCTTTTTCATTTGATATTTCAATTGATATTCCTGAAAATGAAAAAGAAATCTTTGTTATTTTGGAAAATGTATGAATTAAAAAAGTGGTAACATTTTATTGGCCCACCCTGTATATTCAATTGAATACACCACAAAGACAAGATATTTAATGTTCACACTGATAAACTTTGTTTTTGTGCAAATATTTGCACAATCTCTGTTGTCATATTTTGTGCTTCATAATGTGCTACACATTTTCAATGGGCGACAGGTCTGGACTGCAGGCAGGCCATTCTAGTACCCGCACTCTTTTACTATGAAGCCACGCTGTTGTAACACGTGCAGAATGTGTCTTTTCATTGTCTTGCTGAAATAGGCAGGGGCGTCGCTGGAAAAGACGTTGCTTGGATGGCAGCATGTGTTGCTCCAAAACCTGGATGTACCTTTCAGCATTGATGGTGCCATCACAGATGTGTAAGTTGTCCATGCCATGGGCACTAACACACCCCCATACCATCACAGATGCTGGCTTTTGAACTTTGCGCTGGTAACAATCTGGATGGTCTTTTTCCTCTTTTGTCCAGAGGACACGGCGTCCATGATTTCCAAAAACAGTTTGAAATGTGGACTCATCAGACCACAGCACACTTTTCCACTTTGCGTCTGTCCATTTCAGATGAGCTCGGGCCCAGAGAAGGCGGTGGCGTTTCTGGATGTTGTTGATGTATGACTTTCACTTTGCATGGTAGAGTTTTAACTTGCGCTTGTAGATGTAGCGACGAACTGTGTTAGCTGACAGTGGTTTTCTGAAGTGTTCTTGAGCCCACGCAGTAAGATCCTTTACACAGTGATGTCGGTTTTTAATGCAGTGACGCCTGAGGGATCGAAGATCAAGATTTTCGACCTTGCCGATTACGTGTAGAAAGTTCTCCAGATTCTCTGAATCTTCTGATTATATTATGGACTGTAGATGATGGAATCCCTAAATTCCTTGCAGTTGAACATTGAGAAACATTGTTCTTAAACTGTTGGACTATTTTTTCACGCAGTTGTTCACAGTGTGGTGATCCTCGTCCCGTCTTTCCTTGTGAACGGCTGAACCTTTTAGGGATGCTCCTTTTATACCCAATCGTGACACCTGTTTCCAATTAACCTGTTCACCTGTGGAATGTTCCAAACAGATGTTCTTTGAGCGTTTACCAGTCTTTTGTTGCCCCTGTCCCAGTTTTTTTGAAATGTGTTGCAGGCATCCATTTCAAAATGAGCAAATATTTGCACAAAAACAATAAAGTTTATCAGTTTGAACATTAAATATCTTGTCTTTGTGGTGTATTCAATTGAATATAGGTTGAAGAGGATTTGAAAATCACTGTATTCTGTTTTATTTACATTTCATACAACGTCCCAACTTCACTGGAATTGGGGTTGTATTTAGTTAAGTATAAGTCATGTTTTATTTATTTATTTGATTTATCCTGCGACTTATACTGCTGTGTGACAATAATGTTTATCAGTTTGAACATTAAATATCTTGTCTTTGTGGCGTATTCAATTGAATATAGGTTGAAGAGGATTTGCAAATCATTGTATTCTGTTTTTATTTACATTTTACACAACGTCCCAACTTCATTGGAATTGGGGTTTTGTGTGTGTGTGTGTGTGTGTGTATATACATATAAATATATACTCGTATATGTATATATATATACATACATACATACACACACAGTGGTATGTAAGTCTGGGCACCGATGATTATTTCTGTGATTTTCCTTTATAAATCATTGGTTGTTTAGATCAGCAATTTCAGTTAAATATATCAGATAGCAGACAAACTAAGTGATATTTGAGAAGTGAAATGAAGTTTATAGGATTTACAGAAAGTGTGCAATAATTCTTTAAACAAAATTTGGCTGGTGCATAAACTTGGGAATCCCAACAGAAAAAATACATTCATATTTAGTAGATTCTCCTTTTGTAGAAATAACAGCCTCTAAACACTTCCTATAGCTTCCAGTGAGATTCTGGTTGAAGGTATTTTGGACCATTCTTCTTTACAAAACATCTCAGGTTTGTTGGTTTCTGAGTATGGACAGCCCGCTTAAATCACACCACAGATTTTCAATAATATTCAGGTCTGGGGACTGAGATGGCCATTCCAGAACGTTGTACTTGTTCCTCTGCAGTAGATTTTGAGCAGTGTTTAGGGTCGTCGTCTTGTTGAAAGATCCAGCCCCAGCACAACTTCAACTATGTCACTGATTCTTTATATTCAGATTTATTACTTTATATAGCGTCAATTCACGATGAGATCACCTCAAGGAGCTTCACACAACATAATAAAATCAGAATCAGAAGAATCAGAAGAAGTTTATTGCATTGCCAGTGAACAGGATTCACAGACTAGGAATTTGCTTCGGTACAATGGTGCAACATTAAGAAGAGATAAAATGCTAAGATAAAATATAACATATGTGTCAAAATAAGATAAAATATAAGATAAAAAAAAAGAAATATGAAATATGAAAGGCTGTGTGCAACAGAAAAACAGAGAAACAGAAAAACAGTGCAGTGGGAGGAGTGCAATTAAAAACCAAAGTACATTGTCTAAAGTGACCCGTGATAAAATGATAAAGTGACAGAGTTAAGCTTAAGGTGACTGAGTTATGAGGAGTTCATGAGTCTAACGGCAGAGGGGAAGAAACTGTTCTTATGGCGGGAGGTTCTGGTCCGGATGGACCGTAGCCTCCTGCCCGAGGGGAGTGGTTTGAATAGACCGTGTGCAGGGTGAGAAGGGTCAGCTGTGATCCGACCTGCTCGGCCCAGAGTCCTGGAGACGTGCAGGTCATGGAGAGATGGAAGGCTACAGCCGATCACCTTCTCAGCAGAGGCCACAATGCGCTGCAGTCTGTGTCTGTCCCTGGCTGTGGCCCCGGCGTACCACACCGTGATGGAGGAGCAGAGGATGGACTCGATGATGGCCGTGTAGAACTGCACCATCAGCTGGACAGGCAGCTTGGCCTTCTTCAGCTGCCGCAGGAAGTACATCCTCTGCTGGGCCTTCTTGATGAGGGAGCTGATGGTTGACTCCCACTTGAGGTCCTGGGTGATGGTGGTGCCGAGGAAGCGGTGACAGACCATAGTGGTGATGGGGCTGTTGGTGAGGGCGAGGGAGGACGGGGGGGCTGTGGCTTTCCTGAAGTCCATGATCATCTCCACTGAAATGAGTCTGATGAGGGTGGTGTCGTCCGCAAACTTGATGAGCTTTACAAACGCTGACTCCGGTCCGTCAGGAACTCTGATCCACCTGCAGGTGGAGTTGTGCACGTGGAGCAGAGAAAGCTTGTCCTGGAAGCAAAGCTGGAAGGATGGTGTTGAATGCAGAGCTGAAGTCTACAAACAGGATCCTAGCGTAGGTTCCTGGGGAGTCCAGGTGCTGCAGGATGGAGTGCAGGGCCAGGTTTATGGCGTCATCTACAGAGCTGTTGGCTCTGTAGGCAAACTGCAGGGGGTCCAGGAGGGGGTCGGTGATGGACTTCAGGTGGGATAAAACCAGGCGTTCGAAGGTCTTCATGACTTCATGACAAAAATAGAGAACACTGAATTAAAAACTTAAAACACAATAAAAAGACAAAACCATAAAAGAACCCAAGAATAAAAACACATAACACAATAAAACTCATGATAAAACAAGGAAAACAAATAAGTCTTTAAACGTGATTTAAAAGTCTCCACAGTATCCGACTGTTGTATGTGTGCTGGGAGATCGTTCCACAGAGCTGGGGCACGGTAGGAGAAAGCTCTGTGACCGGCAGACTTTTTATTCACCCTGGGAACACACAGAAGTCCTGCACCCTGAGAACGCAGGGCCTGAGCTGGTACATGGGGGCTTACCAGGTCAGCCAGATATGGAGGTGCAAGTCCATGAACAGTTTTATAAACTAATAACAGTACCTTAAAATTCGATCTTGCAGCGACTGGAAGCCAGTGCAGGGACGCCAAAATGGGCGTAATGTGGTCAAACGTTCTGCTTTGTGTCAAAAGTCTGGCAGCAGCATTTTGAATCAGTGAAGACCCCTAATCCTGGACATTACAGTAGTCCAATCTAGAAGAGACAAATGCATGAATCAAAGTCTCAGCATTAGCGACAGACAGGATGGGATGAGATCAAATTTAGTCACAAATTTAGCAGAACCCACCTGGTCCATGCAATCATCCATTCTCAGCAAAGGAAAACAATCTGGTTTTGTAACCGCATTAAGCTTACGAAAATCAGAGCAGAAACCTGAAGTATTATCTAACTTAGGAGCCAAAATACACGGAGACGCCCAACTTGATGCACTTGGCTCCACAATGCCATTCTCCAGCATGTATTTTACCTCCTCATACAGATGCTTGCATTTATCCAAACTGATTCTGTAAAAGCGCTTAATCGGCCCAGCATCTCCCACATCAATATCATGCTCAATAAGATGTGTACGCCCCAGTACATCTGAAAACAAACATGGAAAGTGATTTATCAAATCACACACCTGTTCAGCATGACACCTATGCAAATGACCAGGACCATTCACATCCAAATTTGACAAAACTTCTGAGTTCTTAAGACACCCCTGTGTAAGAGGACTGTCCAAAGTACCAGCTTCACTCTCACCCCACCCCCCACGATCGGCGGCAGTGAGCTGTCCAAGGTACCAGAACTGTCAAGCGTCCCAATAGATCTACTTGCCATACATACCGCAGACACCTCAGCACCCTCCGTTCGCTGTGACACTTCTCTGGAATAGTAAGGTTTCAACAAATTGACATGACACATTTGTTGCTTTTTCATGCGTTCAGGCATTGAGATTAAATAATTTGATCAAATAGTTGTTCAAGCACAGTGTAAGGACCACTAAACTTCGCTTGAAAAGGTGACGTGATAACTGGACAAAGGGCCAACACTTGGTCACCAGGCAAAAACCAATGCACCTCTGAACGCCTGTCAAACAGAGACTTCATTTTATTCTGCACAGCAGCCATTTTCAACTTGACCAAATCTCTTGCAACATACAAGTGCCATCTGAACCCACTGACATAATCTATCAGATTTTTAGGTGGATTTGGCTCCTTTAATCTGTCTGCCACTGCAGCCAAATGACCTTTCACTGTATGTGCGAAGACCAACTCATTTAAGCTAAACCCAGTACTTTCTTGAGTGACTTCATGAGCAGCCAGCATCAGCCAAGGCAAACCTTCTTCCCAGCCGCCAACCAACTCAGTACAGTAAGCACGCAACAGTGACTTCAAGGACTGGTGGAAACATTCCAAAGCGCCTTGCAACTCAGGATGGAAAGCAGTTGCTTTGATATGCCGCACTCTGAGCTGCTTCAAGACCTGGCCAAACAGATGACCAGGTCAATCAATCAATCAATCAATCAATTTTTTTATATAGCGCCAAATCACAACAAACAGTTGCCCCAAGGCGCTTTATATTGTAAGGCAAGGCCATACAGTAATTATGTAAAACCCCAACGGTCAAAACGACCCCCTGTGAGCAAGCACTTGGCTACAGTGGGAAGGAAAAACTCCCTTTTAACAGGAAGAAACCTCCAGCAGAACCAGGCTCAGGGAGGGGCAGTCTTCAGCTGGGACTGGTTGGGGCTGAGGGAGAGAACCAGGAAAAAGACATGCTGTGGAGGGGAGCAGAGATCGATCACTAATGATTAAATGCAGAGTGGTGCATACAGAGCAAAAAGAGAAAGAAACAGCGCATCATGGGAACCCCCCCAGCAGTCTACGTCTATAGCAGCATAACTAAGGGATGGTTCAGGGTCACCTGATCCAGCCCTAACTATAAGCTTTAGCAAAAAGGAAAGTTTTAAGCCTAATCTTAAAAGTAGAGAGGGTGTCTGTCTCCCTGATCTGAATTGGGAGCTGGTTCCACAGGAGAGGAGCCTGAAAGCTGAAGGCTCTGCCTCCCATTCTACTCTTACAAACCCTAGGAACTACAAGTAAGCCTGCAGTCTGAGAGCGAAGCGCTCTATTGGGGTGATATGGTACTATGAGGTCCCTAAGATAAGATGGGACCTGATTATTCAAAACCTTATAAGTAAGAAGAAGAATTTTAAATTCTATTCTAGAATTAACAGGAAGCCAATGAAGAGAGGCCAATATGGGTGAGATATGCTCTCTCCTTCTAGTCCCCGTCAGTACTCTAGCTGCAGCATTTTGAATTAACTGAAGGCTTTTTAGGGAACTTTTAGGACAACCTGATAATAATGAATTACAATAGTCCAGCCTAGAGGAAATAAATGCATGAATTAGTTTTTCAGCATCACTCTGAGACAAGACCTTTCTGATTTTAGAGATATTGCGTAAATGCAAAAAAGCAGTCCTACATATTTGTTTAATATGCGCTTTGAATGACATATCCTGATCAAAAATGACTCCAAGATTTCTCACAGTATTACTAGAGGTCAGGGTAATGCCATCCAGAGTAAGGATCTGGTTAGACACCATGTTTCTAAGATTTGTGGGGCCAAGTACAATAACTTCAGTTTTATCTGAGTTTAAAAGCAGGAAATTAGAGGTCATCCATGTCTTTATGTCTGTAAGACAATCCTGCAGTTTAGCTAGTTGGTGTGTGTCCTCTGGCTTCATGGATAGATAAAGCTGGGTATCATCTGCGTAACAATGAAAATTTAAGCAATACCGTCTAATAATACTACCTAAGGGAAGCATGTATAAGGTGAATAAAATTGGTCCTAGCACAGAACCTTGTGGAACTCCATAATTACCTTTAGTCTGTGAAGAAGATTCCCCATTTACATGAACAAATTGTAATCTATTAGACAAATATGATTCAAACCACCGCAGCGCAGTGCCTTTAATACCTAAGGCATGCTCTAATCTCTGTAATAAAATTTTATGGTCAACAGTATCAAAAGCAGCACTGAGGTCTAACAGAACAAGCACAGAGATGAGTCCACTGTTCGAGGCCATAAGAAGATCATTTGTAACCTTCACTAATGCTGTTTCTGTACTATGATGAATTCTAAAACCTGACTGAAACTCTTCAAATAGACCATTCCTCTGCAGATGATCAGTTAGCTGTTTTACAACTACCCTTTCAAGAATTTTTGAGAGAAAAGGAAGGTTGGAGATTGGCCTATAATTAGCTAAGATAGCTGGGTCAAGTGATGGCTTTTTAAGTAATGGTTTAATTACTGCCACCTTAAAAGCCTGTGGTACATAGCCAACTAACAAAGATAGATTGATCATATTTAAGATCGAAGCATTAAATAATGGTAGGGCTTCCTTGAGCAGCCTGGTAGGAATGGGGTCTAATAAAAATGTTGATGGTTTGGATGAAGTAACTAATGAAAATAACTCAGACAGAACAATCGGAGAGAAAGAGTCTAACCAAATACCGGCATCACTGAAAGCAGCCAAAGATAACGATACGTCTTTGGGATGGTTATGAGTAATTTTTTCTCTAATAGTTAAAATTTTGTTAGCAAAGAAAGTCATGAAGTCATTACTAGTTAAAGTTAATGGAATACTCAGCTCAATAGAGCTCTGACTCTTTGTCAGCCTGGCTACAGTGCTGAAAAGAAACCTGGGGTTCTTATTTTCTTCAATTAGTGATGAGTAGAAAGATGTCCTAGCTTTACGGAGGGCTTTTTTTATAGAGCAACAGACTCTTTTTCCAGGCTAAGTGAAGATCTTCTAAATTAGTGAGACGCCATTTCCTCTCCAACTTACGGCTTATCTGCTTTAAGCTACGAGTTTGTGAGTTATACCACGGAGTCAGGCACTTCTGATTTAAAGCTCTCTTTTTTAGAGGAGCTACAGCATCCAAAGTTGTCTTCAATGAGGATGTAAAACTATTGACGAGATACTTATCTCACTTACAGAGTTTAGGTAGCTACTCTGCACTGTGTTGGTATATGGCATTAGAGAACATAAAGAAGGAATCATATCCTTAAACCTAGTTACAGCGCTTTCTGAAAGACTTCTAGTGTAATGAAACTTATTCCCCACTGCTGGGTAGTCCATCAGAGTAAATGTAAATGTTATTAAGAAATGATCAGACAGAAGGGAGTTTTCAGGGAATACTGTTAAGTCTTCAATTTCCATACCATAAGTCAGAACAAGATCTAAGATATGATTAAAGTGGTGGGTGGACTCATTTACTTTTTGAGCAAAGCCAATAGAGTCTAATAATAGATTAAATGCAGTGTTGAGGCTGTCATTCTCAGCATCTGTGTGGATGTTAAAATCGCCCACTATAATTATCTTATCTGAGCTAAGCACTAAGTCAGACAAAAGGTCTGAAAATTCACAGAGAAACTCACAGTAATGACCAGGTGGACGATAGATAATAACAAATAAAACTGGTTTTTGGGACTTCCAATTTGGATGGACAAGACTAAGAGTCAAGCTTTCAAATGAATTAAAGCTCTGTCTGGGTTTTTGATTAATTAATAAGCTGGAATGGAAGATTGCTGCTAATCCTCCGCCCCGGCCCATGCTACGAGCATTCTGACAGTTAGTGTGACTCGGGGGTGTTGACTCATTTAAACTAACATATTCATCCTGCTGTAACCAGGTTTCTATAAGGCAGAATAAATCAATATGTTGATCAATTATTATATCATTTACCAACAGGGACTTAGAAGAGAGAGACCTAATGTTTAATAGACCGCATTTAACTGTTTTAGTCTGTGGTGCAGTTGAAGGTGCTATATTATTTTTTCTTTTTGAATTTTTATGCTTAAATAGATTTTTGCTGGTTATTGGTAGTCTGGGAGCAGGCACCGTCTCTACGGGGATGGGGTAATGAGGGGATGGCATGGGGAGAGAAGCTGCAGAGAGGTGTGTAAGACTACAACTCTGCTTCCTGGTCCCAACCCTGGATAGTCACGGTTTGGAGGATTTAAGAAAATTGGCCAGATTTCTAGAAATGAGAGCTGCTCCATCCAAAGTGGGATGGATGCCGTCTCTCCTAACAAGACCAGGTTTTCCCCAGAAGCTTTGCCAATTATCTATGAAGCCCACCTCATTTTTTGGACACCACTCAGACAGCCAGCAATTCAAGGAGAACATGCGGCTAAACATGTCACTCCCGGTCCGATTGGGGAGGGGCCCAGAGAAAACTACAGAGTCCGACACTGTTTTTGCAAAGTTACACACCGATTTAATGTTAATTTTAGTGACCTCCGATTGGCGTAACCGGGTGTCATTACTGCCGACGTGAATTACAATCTTACCAAATTTACGCTTAGCCTTAGCCAGCAGTTTCAAATTTCCTTCAATGTCGCCTGCTCTGGCCCCCGGAAGACAATTGACTATGGTTGCTGGTGTCGCTAACTTCACATTTCGCAAAACAGAGTCGCCAATAACCAGAGTTTGATCTTCGGCGGGTGTGTCGTCGAGTGGGGAAAAGCGGTTAGAGATGTGAACGAGTTGGCGGTGTACACGGGGCTTCTGTTTAGGGCTACGCTTCCTCCTCACAGTCACCCAGTCGGCCTGCTTTCCCGGCTGCTCGGGATCTGCCAGGGGGTAACTAACGGCGGCTAAACTACCATTGGTCCGCACCGACTACAGGGGCCTGGCTAGCTGTAGAATTTTCCACGGTGCGGAGCCGAGTCTCCAATTCGCCCAGCCTGGCCTCCAAAGCTACGAATAAGCTACACTTATTACAAGTACCGTTACTGCTAAAGGAGGCCGAGGAATAACTAAACATTTCACACCCAGAGCAGAAAAGTGCGGGAGAGACAGGAGAAGCCGCCATGCTAAATCGGCTAAGAGCTAGTAGCTACGCTAAGCTAGCGGATTCCTAAAAACACGCAAAGTGAATAATGTGTAAATAATTGAGAGGTGATTCAGCAGAGGGAGTGCTTTAGTTAAGGCACGTAAAGATTACACTGGGAAACAAATCGTAATCTAGATAACTAGATCAATCTAACTGCGCAGATTAAACAGCTAACAGATACAGAAAAACACCGCTGTGCTCCGGAACAGGAAGTGATACAATACCGCAGTGAGAGCCAACCACCAGTAGAGGCAAGCAAGAGGGGACACTTTGTCTTGAAGTTACTGCCCTGATCCGACTGTATGACTTTCGGAATACCAAACACAGAAATAAACTGAGTAAGCGCTCGCACCACTGCCCTAGCAGTTATCATCCGCAATGGATAAGCTGCCGGAAACCGTGTAACTTGACACATCACTGTGAGCAAATATAATGACCCCGACCTTGAATGAGGCAAAGGCCCAACACAATCAATTATCAGATGCTCAAATGGTTCAGATGCAACTGCAGTTGGACTCAATGGAACTGGCTTCAACACTTGATTAGGCTCAGGAGTAAGCTGGCACGTCCCTTTTTAGACGCGGCCAAAAACAATGTCTCAGGACCCGGTCATATGTTTTAGTCACCCTGGAGTGTCCAGACTCATCATGTGCGACTTTTAACACAGCAGCACAAAATTTACTGAGCACCACGATTTGAAACACAGGATCACTGACAATACCCGCATGGCGCAACCATTTTCTCACCAACAGTGAATCCTGAAGAAAGTACCCACACGCGCAATCCAGAACCTCACTCACTGGGCGCACCTGATCAAAGAGGCCTTTAAAAGACACGTCAGCATGTTGCTCCGCCACCAGCTCACTGCGAGACAAGGACACAGGAAAATCAGACAGAAGTACATAAACATTTTTAACACATCTCTCCTTCTTAACCTCATCCCACGCCATAGCTCGAGTAACAGCACACACGTGAACACCTCTGGGAATTCTTTACCGCTCTCATCAGTCTGAGGAAGTAAATAAGGAACTGGCTCCGCCTCCTTCTGGACAGCTGACTGAGCAACGTCCTCCCACAACCGCACACCAGCCAAACCATTGCCCAAGATAATGGAGACACCTTCCATTGGCAATGCAGGACGAACAGCCAAAACTGCTTCCCCGCTGAACATTTCACACTCAAGCAACACTTTTTGCAAAGGAACAAAGAGCATGTTAAGACTCGGACTACCAGAGTGGTGCCTAATGGCACTTCTTCCTTTCATGACCAAGGTGGTGCCAAATGGCACTGCTGGGGTAGTTTACACCTCATTAGGTCACCTTTTCTTATGTACCTGCTCTTATGTTTCATATGTAAGTGCAGCCATTAGATCAGAATGTGCCAGTACTAGTGACTGGCAGTTTGAGCTTTCTGCTCAAGCTTGCATGATGACTTCCTCAAAGTCAGAAGTGTTATGCATGCATACAAATAAAAAAATGACCAAAAAATTGAGCAAATTAAATACTTAATAACTAAATACTTAATAAAACATATTTGTACGACACAATATCTGATGGAAAACAGACCATGTTTAGTTTACTGTGAGAATGTTCAGTTTTTTAAAAAGTGGTGCAGAAGTTTCTGTTGATTAGAGAGAAGGACAGAAATACCAAAGTGCTTTACAGTAAAAAAGACTGGACCCCAGGACCTCAGGGGAACACAGGGGTTAATTTTAATTTTTAAGATATGGAACAGTAGTAGTAAGAGGTCAACACAGTTTATGTTTGCATTCTTGGTGAAATTTATTGCTTACAGATTGTCTGAACATACTTGGCACTGCCACAATATCTCCTTTCTGCATTTGCCACATGTGAACTTGTTACAATAAACACAACACTTAGTGGCGTGGTTTTTCTTGCAGCAACACTTAACCTGGCACAATGCCCTTTTCCCTGTGTCAGGTGTGGGTGGTTGTTGCTGAAGGTTTTCCTGATTCACCTCCTTGGCTGCCATATGAGACTGTGCAAGCTCCACCAAGAAGTCCACCCGTCTCTGTTTGACCCCAGTGCATGCCTGATAAAGCACATGTGCATTCAGTGCTGCAATGTCAGTCAGGTTGTAAAACACAGCGACTTGCCAACGCTGTGTTCCTGAACGTACAGTGTACTTTCACACCATCTGGTCCATGACATCCACACCACATTTCAGGCTGTTGTAGTCGGTGACTGTGTTAGGCTTTTTTTTTCGGGTATCCCCAGTCTCCACCACACTGTGCATTCTGCTGAGGATGCAGACAGTCTTTCTCCGTTTGGGCGCATAAACAGTCAGTGTGGCACCAGAGGTTGAAAACACCTGTGTGCTGAATTCCTCATGGTCCAAAGTCTTTTTGGCAGAGTCTGGAAGCTCACAGCGAATCCTATTTACTGTGCCAAGGAGGGTGGTCTTCCGGCTGAGCAGTCATTGTGCTAGTGACAATGAAGTAAAAAAATTGTCTGTGGTAACGGTTCTTCCTTTGTCCATAAGTGGTTCCATAACCTTCATCACCACATTTTCCGATAATCTCTCCCCCGTGGGATGACTGGGGTCTTTGCCAATATATGGGATGATGTTGCATACATACTTGGACTTCAGGTCACATGCCACCCAGAACTTTAAGCCAAACTTGTCAGGTTTTGTTGCAGTGTACTGCAGGAAACAGCAGTGAAACTTAGTTGGAAAAAGTTGCTCATCTGTGGTGATGTGCCTTCCTGGGTTGCAAGAAGTGATGCAGTTAGCAACAAAAGACAAACATCAGAGACTGCAGCAAACCGGTCATTTACAACTCGTTCACTGCGTGTGTCCTTGTCATTAAAGCGTCGTTGTCGCATGATGTCCTGGAAGCAGTTTCGAACCATAATCTTGTTGATCAGGGCACTTTTGCTGACTGCGTCATGCACCGCTGGAAGGCGGACAATCCCTCGCAGGATGAGGATTGCAATGAACGCCATTAGTTCAGGGAGGCCCATGAACCAGTTTCCATGCTGTGTCTGGCGTGCATGCTGGACAGTCTGCTCCTGAATGGTCCAAAGCATTTCCAGAGTTATGAAAGAGGAAACTCTGTAAGCGGCTCAACACGTCTCTTCTGGCCAAAGCAGTTGGCTCTCCATCTGTGACGTGACATTCAATTGGACTGTGATGCAGAGGCCTTCCGATCTGTTCTTCACGCCACACTGTGCCGTCTTTGGTAATAGGACAAAATCCCAACGGACGAAATCCCAACTGGAGGTGGCGAAGTCTCCTCATCCATAGGGTGATCATATTTTTGAGATTTGATTAGTGAAATGTTGAAATAATGTGAAATTGACACAAAGATATTATTTGAATTATAATTCCAAAACATCTCAAGTGTGCCTCCATTGTATTGATTTAGGATTGTTTTCACACTGCAAAAAGTGACATACTGATTAGTCAAAATAACTCAAATTAAGATTATTTTACCTTAATTTGAGTTATTTTGACTTATCAAGAAAAAAATCTCAGCTACTGGCAATAAGACATTCGTAAAGCCTAAGTAAAAACATCTTATCAAGACATTTTGTCTTATTTTAAGTAAAAATATCTTACCCCACTGGCAAATATTTTTTTCTTGACTAGTCAAAATTATTCAAATTAAGATAAAATTATTGTTGTTGTTTTTTTTTAGTAATTTTAACTTATCAAGATGTTACTTTTTGCAGTACATCTCTTCCTAAAACACAACTGCCATAATCAGTAAACAAAAATAGGAAATTTAGGAAATCTTACCATAAGAAATTTCAGAGTCGGAACTCAGCGCAATGGTTCTTCTCCATCAGAGTCACACACTCTGGTACTGGCACATTCCGATCTAATGGCTGCACTTACACAAGAAAAGGTGGCCTAATGAGTTGTAAATTACCCAGCAGTGCCATTTGGCACCCTACGGTCAGAATAGGAGGTGGGAGAAAAGGCTGGGTCTTCTAGTGTTAAGACCCATACCTCGAAGTGGAACCTGCGTGCTTGTCTCCGACTCCCCAGACAGCGGCAACACATCAGCTCAGATAAATGAGTCAAACGCCCCTATGTCGCGCAGAATTCTGAGACGCACCTTTTCGTCATCTCCCACCAATGAGACAAACCCCTCACGAATGAAAGGCAAGTACGAGTCACACGGTTCAGAGCTCGTTTTCCACCTTAAGTTCCACAGCGTTATGCACCGGCGCAGCTAAACCTACTCCTTTGGGCTTAAGAAATGTCCTTGACTTTAACAGAACACAATCTGCTTTAATGTGCCCCCACTGATGACAGTAGTGAGACACCTGAACACTATCACGCAAAACAGAGTTCTTTACATCCCCGTTTCACCCCACTGGACCGATTAAAGCCCTCAGAGCACCCCTCTCTTGGCACACTGGAACCAAGACACAAGTTTTGAGTCACATTTTGTAAAAAAACACGTACTCATCCGCCAAAACTGCAGCATCCGACACATTCGCAGCCTTTTGCTCACTGATATAAGTTACAGTCCTCTCTAGTACACAGTTCTTGAACTCTTCCATCAAAATTAGATCTCGCAGCTGTTCAGAGTTTTTAACATTTTGAGCAGCGCACCAATGATCAAACAACGCACATAATTTTGATGATCAAGTTTTTTATAACAGTGAAATTTCTGTCTATATGCCTCTGGCACAAGCTCATACGTTCTCTCCACAGCGCTTTTCACTTTGTCATAAATCAGACTATCTTCAACTGACAACAAAGCACACGCCTCCTGAGCTTTACCTGTAAACACACTGCAACAGCAGCGGCCAAACCTCCCTCGGCCACTTTAACATCAGCGCCACGCGCTCAAATAAAAACAAAATATGTATCCACATCCTTTTCAATGAACGGTGGAATAAATCGAATACACTTGTTAACGTCAAAGTCTGCTTCACCAGGATTAACAGTCCGAACACCAGAGACACGCACTGCATCACATCTCTGCACCTCTTCCAAATCCAGTTTGGGTTGTTCTAACTGAATTTCTTTCTCCCTGAGATTAGACTGCATTTCCTGCTCTCGGAGTTTAAACTGAATTTCCTGTTCTCTAAGATTAGACTGAACTTCCTGCTCTTGCAGATTCATCTCCAAACATTTAATTTCGAACTGCAGCTCTTATTTGCGCAAATCAGGTCAGCTGTGCCAGCTGCCACCTGGGTCACATCCGACACAGCAGGAAAAAACACGCCCGAAAACATCAAGCTTCTCCCTTGTGGGATTAGCCACAAATCTCTCCACCTCCGCGTCCATGACTGGCCACAATTACGCGCCCACACCGCGCCACGTAATCACACACAAACCAAGTCAATACACTGCAGATTGAAGTGCTAACATGTGCACAGCATGACGCTCAGTGCAACCGTGTCCCCTCTATTCTACACCTACGCAACAAAACTCCACCTAACTCACTCACCTAACTCTTCACATCTGAAGTTTTATAAAGTGAAAATATCAGCTATATGTTTTAGTTTTAAAGTATTGCACTAATTTTGAAGGTTTTAGTGTGGACATGGTGTGTGTGCAGTGCATTTTGGGTAAAGGTTCACAACAGGAGATATGCATTTGTTGCGCTGTGATCAGGCTACACACGGACAACAGCATTAAACTCTTTGTATATTGTGCCTGAACACTCGTGAATATATTCTCTGAATTTATAGACGTTGTTATTGTGTATGATTTATGTAAAAATGCCAGAAGAAGCTCAGGTTGCTTCTCCATTATTTTCAAATGGAATCACTGTGAGCTGCAATCACTTCGTTTGTTCTTTAACGTCCTGCTTATGTCCTACACTGTTTGCTGTCTTTGTTCCAGAGTAATATATATAAGATGCCTGAAATTCGGTTTGCCTTTTTTAAATTCCACGCAGATTAAACGTAGCAGACATGGATTATTTATTTGTAATATTTCTTTTAGCAAGTTTTCAGGGCCTCTACTGCCATCTCCTGGCCAGTAGTGTTCACGGCAGTATTCGCCCTTAGTATTGAGATATCCCATAATCCTTTGCAGCCTCTTGCAGCAGCTGATGAAAAGAAATAAGAATGTACATTTTGGTTGTATAATGTTCATTTACAATTATCGTCGTGCTGTTTAAACCGCAGCAACTCTCTGGCGCGCAAAGGATTATGGGTAAGAGTATGAGCGTCTGGGTGCCAGTAAATGGCAGTGTTCTATGCATTTTGACCCCGGTTATATCAGGCGGTTGTCTAATCACAACTTGACTTTTGGCTTTTGCAAATGGCTTTTTTTTTTCATATGGAAAAAATGGCATATTTTACAAAAGCACATTTATATTATAAACCAACACACACGTCACATTAACGTGTTAGTTTTTATATAGAATGAATGAGTCAACCAATCAGTGCTAGCGGAGGCTCATTTTACCCATAATCCCTTTGGCATCTCTGTGTGTTTGTTAGAAAACTTCAGAATTAGTGCATTATTTAAAATTAAAAGATGTGTTATATTTTAACTTTGTACAAATGACAGAATTGTCATTAATGTAGTTATTCTATCTGGATTAATTTGATTTATAAATCAAAACCATAAGTCAAAACTGCTTTATTTTCCAAGACCTCTGCCTCATGGCAGGACTGCTGTATCTGTTAAAGAATAATAAATTTTGTTTGTTTTTTTGTGGCAACCTGGTGGTCAGGCTCCTTTTGCTGCGGTAGAGTTGAGCTTAACGCCTCTCAAATGCTTCACTACTGCAAAATCCGTAGCAAACAGGAGCTTCCAGCAGTGGGCAGGGCGCACAAAGACAGAAGTGGTGACTCATTGTTTGGGTTTGTGATCGTGGTGTTAAAACTCAATTTTGAAAGTTATCGGTTAGCTGTAGCTTCCGATAATTTTTTGGGTGGTTTATCAGTTTAGCTTTATAAAAGATAACTGTTCAGTTAGCTGATTAGCTGTTATTGAAGCTAACGTTTTGGTTAGCTGTGCCCACCACTGAGTACTGGACACAATTCTGAGCCAAACCACATCCAGTCCTTGAGTCTAAATGCATGCAAAGTGAAAATCTTTCAAACGGATTGTCATCCCCCTGGATGTGATGTGTTTGTTATGCACAGCTCTGATCTGTCTGTGTGTGATGGATCACGATTTGAACAGTGACATCTTCAAATATTAGGCATAGTTAGTGGCTGCATAAGAGCTTTCTGCCTACCGGTGTGGGCCCCACCCAGCACGTGATGTCATCATGATTCCTTCTATGGTGGTCCATTTGAAAAAATCAAATGACAAAATAGAAGTAGAAATAAAATTATAGTAATGATATTAATAATAATAATAATGTACACTCAACAAAAAATATAAACGCAACACTTTTGGTTTTGCTCCCATTTTGTATGAGATGAACTCAAAGATCTAAAACTTTTTCCACATACACAATATCACCATTTCCCTCAAATATTGTTCACAAACCAGTCTAATTGAGCATGTTTGGGATGCTCTGGATCGGCGTATACGACAGCGTGTACCAGTTCCTGCCAATATCCAGCAACTTCGCACAGCCATTGAAGAGGAGTGGACCAACATTCCACAGGCCACAATTGACAACCTGATCAACTCTATGCGAAGGAGATGTGTTGCACTGCATGAGGCAAATGGTGGTCACACCAGATACTGACTGGTATCCCCCCCAATAAAACAAAACTGCACCTTTCAGAGTGGCCTTTTATTGTGGGCAGTCTAAGGCACACCTGTGCACTAATCATGGTGTCTAATCAGCATCTTGATATGGCACACCTGTGAGGTGGGATGGATTATCTCAGCAAAGGAGAAGTGCTCACTATCACAGATTTAGACTGGTTTGTGAACAATATTTGAGGGAAATGGTGATATTGTGTATGTGGAAAAAGTTTTAGCTCTTTGAGTTCATCTCATACAAAATGGGAGCAAAACCAAAAGTGTTGCGTTTCTATTTTTGTTGAGTGTATATATGATAACAAGAACCTAAACAATTTATAAATACATTAAGACAGGAAATGAACATTAAAAAATTCCATAATTAACAAGAAATAAAAGGTTGAGTTGCTCTTCTAAAAGTTGTTGAAGTCTAAGGTTCTAAAAACATTGTGTAATCACACGCCATTCCAACTCATTATACAAGCTATGCTTAGTTTATTACCACCCTTGAAAAATGTCAGCTACCCAGTCTAGAGCCCATGGATCCCCGCGGGCAACACTTCTAGTGTATTTTTATTGGTTGAATTACCACCAAGAAGGTTTCTGGTTCTTGTTTCTTCATTTGGTCAAACTGTCTGTGCTGTGTTAGGTTGTTTGGCGGTACCTGCTAAACGTCTACCCTGATGGACTCAGTGGACAAGAAAGGATGGACTACATGAAGAGAAAGACCCAGGAGTACGATCAGCTGAAGCGGGAGTGGACAGCCAGGGCCAGCCACGAGGACCTTGAATTTATTCGGGGAAATGTTCTGAAAGACGTCCTGAGGACAGACCGAGCCCATCCGTACTACGCCGGTGCCGAGGATAGTCCTCATTTGGCTGCCCTTACGGATCTGCTCACCACATTTGCCATCACACATCCACAGGTGTGTAAAGGTTTCACTGAACCAACATTTTGACAACAATCACGTGATCGATTGAATTCTCATCACAAGAGTTCCTGTGTACAAAGTTCATCAGCTCTATTACCATAAAACTGTTGCACCAAGTTAATGTTGCAGTTTTATATCAAACTGATGATGATGATAGGTCAGTGTGCACAGGTTCAAATCCCCGTCAGACCAGGAAATCATTAAGGTCCTTAATGCCTAAGGGGTGTAGAGAAGCTTGAATCTTCGACTGGACTGGGTTGCTTGACGCGAGGACGTTTCGCTTCAAATTGCAGAAGCTTCCTCAGCTAAAATTCTTGCTCTGGTGGTCTGACTTCTGTCTTGACTCTTGTAGAGAAGAATAATCAAGAAGTCACAAAAGCTGGAGTTTTAAACCTAACCGGACCCCTCCTACCGAGAGACAGACTGCTATAGGCTACTGACTAAACAGTAGCTCTAATTAGCACCTACTGTGCTCTAGTTAGCACCCTCCTAATGACAGGGCAGCTGTCCCTCCTAATGATGGGACGGACCCTCTCCTGATGGCTCCCTTGACGACTCTGCTGATGACGTGAATGACTCATTACCATGAACAAAAGACTGAAACTGCTTTGCCCTGAGTACCCCATTGTAAACGGGGGATAAAGTGTGTCTCAGTCCTCCTCCCCGGTTAAGGCTGGGTTTCAAACGTTTCACATAGAATGCCTCCTTGACCCCTCTCTCAAACCATTTCTTCTCTCTGGCTAATATTTTAACTTCCTTGTCCTCAAACGTGTGGTTAGTGTCTTTAAGGTGGAGATGAACTGCAGACTGAGGTCCACTGGCACCCTCTCTGTGGTGCTGGTATAGCCTTTTGTGTAAAGGTTGCTTAGTCTCACCTATGTAGTGTTCGTTACATCATGTTTTCCTGACATCTGGTGAACTAATTTCTGTCTCAAGGTGTTAACAGGTTTAAAGTAAACTGGGATTTTGTGCTGTCTGAAGATCCTCTGTAGTTTTCCCCTACTCCTGCTAAATAAGGGAGAGACACTCCTCTTCTTCTTGTCTCCGTCTCCTGTCTATCTCGTCTCTTTGTTCTCTGGGACTTCTGCACTTTGTCCAGGGACCATCGTGGGTACCCACATACTGTGAGGGCTTTCCGGACAAGCCTAAGGTGTGTGTGTGTGTGTGTGTGTGTGTGTGTGTGTGTGTGTGTGTGTGTGTGTGTGTGTGTGTGTGTGTGTGTGTGTGTGTGTGTGTGTGTGTGTGTGTGTGTGTGTGTGTGTGTGTGTGTGTGTGTGTGTCCATGGTGTCCATGTCCAAAATATCAATGTAAACTTGTGCATTTATTGATGATGTAATGACAGCCATCTCCCCAGTGCCTTTACCTGACATGCAGCCCCATATCATCAGTGACTGTGGAAATTTACATGTTCTCTTCAGGCAGTCATCTTCATAAATCTCATTGGAACGGCACCAAACAAAAGTTCCAGCATCATCACCTTGCCCAATGCAGATTCAAGATTCATCACTGAATATGACTTTCATCCAGTCATCCACAGTCCACGATTGCTTTTCCTTAGCCCATTGTAACCTTGTTTTTTTTCTGTTTAGGTGTTAATGATGGCTTTCGTTTCCCATTTCCTTTAGGTGGTTTCTTACAGTTCGGTCACAGACGTTGACTCCAGTTTCCTCCAGTTTCCTCCCATTCGTTCCTCATTTGTTTTGTTGTGCATTTTTGATTTTTGAGACATATTGCTTTAAGTTTTCTGTCTTCCTTGGTCTACCAGTATGTTTGCCTTTAACAACCTTCTCATGTTGTTTGTATTTGGTCCAGAGTTTAGACACAGCTGACTGTGAACAACCAACATCTTTTGCAACATTGCGTGATGATTTACCCTCTTTTAAGAGTTTGATAATCCTCTCCTTTGTTTCAATTGACATCTCTCGTGTTGGAGCCATGATTCATGTCAGTCCATTTGGTGCAACAGCTCTCCAAGTTGTGATCACTCCTTTTTAGATGCAGACTAACGAGCAGATCTGATTTGATGCAGGTGTTAGTTTTGGGGATGAAAATTTACAGGGTGATTCCATAATTTATTCCTCAGAATTGAGTGAGTCCTTATTTTTTTCCCTCTGCTTGGTCTAAAAAAGTAACCGTTACTGACTGCCACAATTTGTTTTCTTTATTTCTTATAGTGTTTCTTAAAGCCAGAAAGTTGCCATTTGAAATGACTTTAGTTTTGTGTCATGTCTGTGATCTGCTTTTTTTCTACAAAATTAAACAACTGAATGAACATCTTCCGAGGCCGGTGAGTCCATAATTATTGCCAGGGGTTGTAGTAGCATGTGCTGTTGATGCTACAAACTCAAAACTGCTTTTTTAGCAATCCTGTGAATCACTAAACTAGTATTTAGTTGTATAACCACAGTTTTTCATGATTTCTTCACATCTGCGAGACATTAATTTGGTTGATTTGGAACCAAGATTTTGCTTGTTTACTCGTGTGCTTGGGGTCATTGTCTTGTTGAAACACCCACTTCAAGGGCATGTCCTCTTCAGCATAAGGCAACATGACCTCTTCAAGTATTTTGACATATCCAAACTGATCCACGATACCTGGTATGTGATATATAGGCCCAACACCATAGTAGGAGAAACATGCCCATATCATGATGCTTGCACCACCATGCTTCACTGTCTTCACTGTGAGCCGTGGCTTGAATTCAGAGTTTGGGGGTCATCTCACAAACTGTCTGTGGCCCTTGGACCCAAAAAGAACAATTTTACTCATCAGTCCACAAAATATTCCTCCATTTCTCTTTAGGCCAGTTGATGTGTTCTTTGGCAAATTGTAACCTCTTCTGCACATGTCTTTTATTTAACAGAGGGACTTTGCGGGGGATTCTTGCAAATAAATTAGCTTCACACAGGCGTCTTCTAACTGTCACAGCACTTACAGGTAACTCCAGACTGTCTTTGATCATCCTGGAGCTGATCAGTGGGTGAGCCTTTGCCATTCTGGTTATTCTTCTATCCATTTTGATGGTTGTTTTCCATTTTCTTCCACGCGTCTCTGGTTTTTTTGTCCATTTTAAAGCATCGGAGATCATTGTAGGTGAACAGCCTATAATTTTTTGCACCTGCATATAAGTTTTCCCCTCTCCAATCAACTTTTTAATCAAACTACGCTGTTCTTCTGAACAATGTCTTGAACGTCCCATTTTCCTCAGGCTTTCAAAGAGAAAAGCATGTTCAACAGGTGCTGGCTTCATCCTTAAATAGGGGACACCTGATTCACACCTGTTTGTTCGACAAAATTGACAAACTCACTGACTGAATGCCACACTACTATTATTGTGAACACCCCCTTTACTACTTTGTTTTTACTAATAGCCCAATTTCATAGCCTTAAGAGTGTGTATATCATGAATGCTTGGTCTTGTTGGATTTGTGAGAATCTACTGAATCTACTGGTACCTTGTTTCCCATGTAACAATAAGAAATATACCCAAAACCTGGATTAATCTTTTTAGTCACATAGCACTACTGTTATTCTGAACACTAGTGTATATACTTACTTACTTATTGCCCTTTATTATCATTATGCAAAATGTGCAACGAGACTAGAGAGCTTCTCCTTTTAACAGATAGTTATAAGAAAGTATATGTACCAAATATATACAAGATAAAATGTGTACAATGTAAGATCAGAAGAAAGGATAAAATATATATACACCTCAAGGTAGAAACTGTGATTCTACCACTGATCACAATCTCTATCAGTAGAGACTTGCCTTGCCTTTCTCTGAGAACTACTTTGACAGCATTTGGATCAGAGCAAACAAACAAAAATAAAATGCAGAAAAGAGCACTGAAAGGGAGCCTCGAGCCGCTGCACCACCATCTTACCTCTGACATCAACTTTATGATTGATACAACATCATGATCTGAAGCAGATGACACCGTTTTCTTATTCAGTGATAGAAGTTTTCCGGAAATTCCCAGAAATCTGCGTTTTTAATTATGTGATGAACATTTGTGGGTGATTTGTGACAGCACACATCAGAATCCATTTATGCTCCTCACCCAAACAGTTGGTGGCGGTAATGCACCGCGTTGGATTGCAAACCGCCAATAAACTTGAAAGAAGAAGGGTTATTTTTGTTTTCCTGGCCCACGTCAGATTTAGTCTGTGGTCCACACAGTGTTAGCATTTGTAAATTGTTTGGAAACGTCTCTGATGAGGCATCACAGTGGATATTAAATCTCACATTGTCTTGTTCCGAGACTTCAGGATAAATGTACCACACTGCCGCTCAGCCACACAGCAGCAAATGAGAGACGCCGTTACATATTTGAAAATGAGCTCCGTGACGTGTTGAAACTACAAAGAAATGGATGAAACATAAAGTTCATCAGGAATAAATTCAAAAGGGGGTTGAACCAAAAAAACCAAAACGCTGACCCAACTTCTTTTTAATCATCATTTATACGGAAAAGCTAATACTCCCGGTAAGTCTTTGATCTTATTTCATATAACGGCTGAGTGGATCCTTGTCATTTTCCTCCCATTTGTGTTGCGTTGCATTTAGTGTGCAAATTTCCTTCCATACGTGCATGCACGCTGCGACCACCGCACACACACCACACACGCGCACAGTAGTGGGGCAGTGTTCAGCTAAACATGGCGGAGTTTGTTTTGCTGACAGACAATGATTAACGTTACCGATGCCAATTTGTGCTGTGTTCTATTGTTCCCGATGGACTGTTTTTATACCTTGTACACAATGCAGTCGAACTACACCGCACATGTGAACAATTAAAAGAAAACAAAATGCTCAGATTGCAGCCTGATGGGTCAGATTCTCGCTGATTGTGTTGAAGTCCTGCTCACAGACTGACTGCCAGAGACAAGACACGTCCACATCCAGTATAAACTCTGGACTTCTCCATGTCCACTCACAAATGGTTTGCGCGCGCGAACACGCGATAGCTGGCTGCAGCTCCTGGGCACAGGAAGGAAGACAAACTATAACAGAACTCAGAGCGCAGACCTGCAGCTCAGTACAAGACATAGAAACGAGAAGAGAAATTAGAGCGCATAGACTGGCTGCAGCTGAGTCTCTGTGCAGCGCCTCCACCGCGCCCTCGCCTCCTCCGCGCCCTCACCTCCTCCGTGTCCTCACCTCCTCTCTGCCCACCTGCTGCGTGCACCTGGTCGTCATGATGCCACATGAAGCAACTGGAGGCAGCCCAGTGTGAAAGGGGCTTAACCACCAGTGGCAATACTTTGATGTACGCTTTGTGCATGTGGGCGTGTTACCGCCTCCCAAACGGAGCACGCTCAGCATGGTGAGTTATGTCTGTTGATCCAACAAAAAATTTAATTTTTTGGAGATTGTTTTGGTGGGTAAATAGACCTAAAAATGCACCAGAATTGATCTGAGATTTCACTTGTTTCACTTGGTAACAGCCAGCCTGTTCTGTCTAATCCCACCTGATCTAAGCTCAGCTGTGTGGGGTCTGGTTAGTACTTGGATGGGACACCAGCGGCTGTGTGTGTTTCTCCAGGTGAAACTGGAGTTGCATCATCAAGAGCATCTAGTGTAAATCTTGTGTCAAATTCCAGTGTGGATGTGGGTGTATCCGCTGTGGCGACCCCAAACAAACGGGAGCAACCGAAAGGACAGCAACACTTTCACTTGATAAAGTGAGGGAGCAGATACGTGTGTGTCGTGCTTATGGAGAGACTGTTGCAGCACAGACACAGTGTGTCCTGACTTCCTTAGATCTGTGCTGGTGTCCTTATAACTCTTTATATCAATAAATTAAGGCTTTACAAGTCTTTTGCACTTCACAAGACTTTGGCTGCAATGTAAAAACGATGGCACTTGCTCCCTCTGCTGGCCCACAGGGACAGTACCATGCCAGGTCTGATGGTCCAAACATGTCCATTAGCACGATATTGCTTTACAGCGATTGTTCAGTGTATGTTCAATGTATGTTTGAACTAACTCTTTCTTTTAAGCAGAAATTGTCATCAGTAAATATTGCAGCTCAGTCCTGATGTGTCATTTGCCAGTTTGGGTTTTGCTAAAAACACATTGATAATTGATCAGTATTTTCTGACTTTGTAATCTTTGTCTTGTTTTTCAGATATCGTACTGTCAGGGGATGAGTGATATCGCATCTCCAGTACTTGCCGTTATGGACAATGAGGCACATGCCTTCATTTGTTTTTGTGGTATTATGAAGCGCTTGGAGGGGAACTTTCAACCAGACGGGCAGCTCATGTCCATTAAGTTCCAGCACCTGAAGCTGCTCTTACAGTACTCTGATCCAGAGTTCTACTCTTACTTGGTTTCCTGCGGAGCTGACGACCTCTTTTTCTGTTACCGCTGGCTGCTTCTGGAGCTCAAGCGAGAGTTTGCCTTTGATGATGCCCTGAGAATGCTGGAGATAACTTGGAGCTCGTTACCCCCAGATCCTCCTGAAACCGAGGTGGACTTGGTTGGACCACTGTTAGTGTCAGATGAGGCTATGCCCTGCAGAGATAAAGACCGACTGGTTGAGAGCTGTCTCAGGGAGGACGAACAAAAAGAAAAGCAACGTAGACGCCACATGCTCCGGCCTTCTCGTGAGGAACCTTACCTCAGCCGGAGTACGAGGCCAGAAGAAAAACCCACACAGTGTGTAGTAGCAGCTGGAAAATGGACCAAGGCCAATCAGTGTGATTTTCTTCATAGAGCAAAGGATGAGGCTGATCTGTGCACTAACTTTGAAAGGCAAACCAGTTTTGGAGAGTTTAAATACTATACTGCTAGGAATGAGGATGACTTTGACATGAAGGACAGCGAGTCATCACAGGAAAACGAGTGCGCCATTCCACATTGCCAGGCTACTATTGACAGTGAAGATGACCCGGGAGAGGCCACGCCTCTGATGACGGACTGTGATAACGGTTTCTCCCTCTTTTATAACAGTCCAACAGTCTGGAAAGCTGACTCTTCTGTCTCACTGACATCTTCTGCATCGCCCTCCAGCTGGCCTGGTGCTTCTCCAGATTCTCTTTCAAAAGCCACACCAACAGTGACTGCAGAAGACACCTTATTAACAGCTGTTCCAAAGGCGCTCAGCAGTACAGCAATTAACTCACCTGCCGTTAAAATGCCCCCCCACTCTCAGAATCCATCCCTGCTTCCTTTACCCATTCTGTCCACAGGAAGAGGCCCTTCATTATCTGCCGGCAGTCTCCCATCACCTGGAAACAGATCCCCCAGTACCACAGGGAGCTCGCCCACTTCTACTAAAATGGAGAACGGTAACATCAAACCATGTTCCCTGCCACCACCTCAAGAGTTTGGCAAAGGGAATCCCTTTATGCTATTCCTGTGCCTGTCCATCCTGCTGGAGCACCGAGACCACATCATCAAGAACAGCCTGGATTACAATGAACTGGCCATGCACTTTGACCGCCTGGTGCGGCGACACAACCTGAGCAGGGTGCTACAGCGAGCCAAGGCACTGTTTGCGGACTACTTACAGAGTGAAGTTTGGGACTCTGAAGAAGGTGATGAGGTTAGCTCAGACTCCCCAACCAGAGTGACTGCTGCTCAGCACTCCAGACCCGTTTACAGCCCTTTAGCATCACCGCACTCATCATCACCAAACTCCACATATAACCTGGCAACCACCGTCCCCTCCCCCACAGCTGACATGTCACTTTCTCCCTCTTGATCCCACTGTGTGTCATTGACTTGTCGTTGTCGGTGAATACCTCAGTAAGTCGTGGCCTCTTGGAGGTGTCTGTTGTTGCTTTTTTTTTTTTAAACACAGCCTCCCACATCAAAATAGACCACTTTTAAACTTCTTTCATACTTGAAATCATCCAGTCTTTTTTTTTTTTTTTTTTTTTTGCCTGCAGCCTTTGAAATTTTATTTTATTTTAATTTGTCTACTCTAAGGTTAGCACTTTTTAATTTGCTGTCTGTACTTGAATAAGGAAATGAAATAACTTGACCTAAAATACACATGTAATCTTTGCCAAAGCAAATGTCAATCAAATGTGTTTTTGGAGAATCTGACCAGGTCGCTGATGCATGAAATGTTGAAGTTGAAGGTTTGTGTGTCTGTGGGAAAGAACAAATTGTTAATGTTTTAATCTGTTTCTCTCTCTGTTTACAAATTCCGAAGTCACAAATGTCTTATATTTGTAACAAGTTGCATTATTTGAATAGATAAAACTTTAGTCATTGGTGTGTTGAACTTGTGACTAAAGATGCACTTTATGGCAAATTATTTTGAGGACTTACACACAAATAATCAGCAAAAAAGCACACAAATAAAAAAATATTGTATGTACGTTCCAGAGCCAGCGTCTCTGGAACGTACTTAGTCACGTTAGCTACAAGCAACAGAAGCAAAGCGGCTACCAGTGGACGTTTCACAGCGACAAGACAAGAGGTCACTGTGCCACTAGCTAGGCAGGGCCAAAATACACATCGACTTTATGCAATGCTGAGTAACGCAACATTGTGAGTGCCAATCCTAGTGATGGCAGTAGATGTCAGCATGATGTATGTTGGCTGCTTGCTTGAACGAAATAATCCAAGAAGTGGAAATTCACTCTGAAATAGCAGTATTACTCTATAAATTTGTTTGGCATTTTTTTCTCTTAAACTGTAAATGTGGGTGAGAAATAAACTTCTAAATCTGAAAATGCTGGTTTTGTAACTGGATAATACCTCTGTAATGATTTACAATAAACCTTATGGAGACGTTAGCATGCTAACTACCAACACAGGAATGAACATCGAGAGACGTATGACTGAAACAGACTAGTTCCGTGAAGCAGTCAGTCATGGTAAAAGTAAAGTTCACCATGCCAGTGTCGGGACCACGTCTTTTATGATTTATTTAAACATTGTGCACAGTAATGCCAAATAACCATGAGCTGGTCACTCCCCAGGAATGCCCATCATGCAACAAATGCCAACTGCTTATTGCCCTCATTTGTAGATAATCTGACCCATATCTTAACTGTTCGAGGTTAGCTGTCACTGTGTTCTCGCAACCTGCTTTAGACGCCTGTGTGTAGAACGCTGTGCCAGCCTTTACAGAGTATCAGCATTGCTTAAAAAGTACTTTAAGTACCACAGTCAGATTTTTCTGAGAGTTGTCAGCTAGTGGCTTTGCTTTAAAGAAAACATTAAAATGGGGTTTGGTCCACGGAGCAGGTGTAGCATTACAGCGCCACGCGTCGTGCTGTGTGCTTTGTGGTGTTGAAAAATTATCTCGAATATTTGAGTAACGCAGCGCTACACGTGAAGAATCATGGCACTATGTTTAGACGTTTGGTTCAGACTGCGTTGTTATATTTTACAGGTGTGACTCAGTGCTGAACCAGTTTTTGGCGTCAGTCTCGGTAATTGCAGCAGTCAGCACAATTACAGCTACAACATCATCACCACGCAAACAACATGGCTTCAGCGCGATAGCTTTGAGTTAGCGCTAACAACACTGCCAGGAGAGGCCGTGCAACAGGCTGTCCACGGTGAACCCTGTCTCACCCAGTGACTGCTAAGAGGCTCCAAAGCACCCCACACACACACACACACCCATGTGACCCTGGAATAAGTGAATATAGAAAATAAATAAATCACGATGGTCGTGTTCCTTACTGTGGTCACATTTATACTCCTTTCTGTTGGTTTAGTCTGATGGACCTCAGACCTGATGTGTAATTCAGTAAGTAAACCTGTCCTCTAGCGGATATGTTGTTTTTGTTTGTTTTTTGTCCACCACATCACAGTAGGAGGTCTTCAGATGAACCAGGATGGAGGTGTACCCGGTCTTCGGGGTCTGATCACTTTATCCTGTTCTGGTCTCACTGGTTTTCCATGAGTGCAGATTTGAAGGTTAAAATTCTGAGTTCTTGTGACTCTTGAGTACTTCTGAAGGCCTGCTCTCACTTTAACAGGTTCAAATCTCTGAAGGTCAAGATCTGTGGTTTGTCCTTATGTCTCTTTATTTCCTTTCTCTGTGCTTCATTTTGTGTTTTTAACATTCATGTTTTAATGTAATTTCATGTTTAAAACAGTTTAAATTATTGAACTGAAGGTGCTATTTAAATAAAGTTATTCAAATCAATTATGATTCACGTACAATGATCTGAAAGCATCACAGTCTATACAACACCAAATTATAACCCCCCATTTTAAGCATTTTTCTTTATTTGCATCTCACATGCCTGGAAAGTTCTCACCATCTCATTTAGGTCCTTCACACTTTATATTCAGTAAAGCCCCTGTCACAGTGGCGTATTCGTAGAGCTGCTCATTGCAGCGTTGTTTCATTTAAATACGCCCAAAATACGCATGTACTCAGCCTTTAACAGTGTTCGTTCATACTTGCAGCTGCGTGTGTGCGCATTTTAATGCTTCTGAGGAGCATTAGCATGACTAAAAACAGTCAGCTTCAGGGGGGGGTTTTGCCCCCAGACCCCCCTAATTACAGCCCTCTTAACCATTTTTTAATTTGCATCTCATATGCCTGGAAAGTCCTCCTTAAGGTGCACTGACACGAGCATGCCTTTGCTTCACGACACATCATGACCTGTGTTGTGAAGTGTCATGTGATGTGCTGGAGAGTGATCTCATCTTTAAGGGGTGCAGACAGGATGCCAGAGGGGCACCAGTATGTGCTATTGCGCACTGAGAATTTTTAAATGTTCAAAAAATCTTTCACGCATGAATGTCGTGCTTCGTGGTGCGATCTAATCTCCAACACAATGTGCAGCTCATCAAGTGGAGTAAACAAGAAGTGAAGAGAGCGAGTGGTGACGTCAGCAGATCACATCAGAGCACAGCTCGTCTGAAGGATTATAACAAGAAGTTAAATCTGTTATAAACAGGTGATTCTTAGACTACGGGCACTTATTATGATCTTTGATCATATTGTATGAAAAACAGAAAAAAGGGGAAATTTCACACTTTTATAGTTGGGTGATTCTTTAACTACGGGCACTATTGGCCTTGTAAATGTAATTTCCACCACACCATTGCCTTACAATATAAAGCGCCTTGGGGCAACTGTTTGTTGTGATTTGGCGCTATATACATGTGCTCTGATGTCACTGTTTATCTCCATAGAAACTACCCAAACAATCTTTCATACAAACTGTTTAGGGACATTACAGTGTTGTGGTGGAAATTACAGAATAGTGTGGGACAACTACATTTTGTTTAAAAAAAATCACAACAGTTGTATGACATTGAATACCCCAATTATGTTTTGATTATTTTACTGATATTTTATTCAGAGATATTTTAAAACATTAGAAAAAAACGTTTCTTTACCATTCATTTTTATCATTGAAGATCAAAAGTCTGGGTGTGGGACAAGCACAAAACGGCAATATTTGCATATAATGATGCTGAAAAAAGGTGAAAAAGTCATCACAGACTACTAGAACAAAGTTCTTAACACACTTTCATTGTAAAGATAACTATAAAAGTGTGAAATTTCCCCTTTTTTCTGTTTTTCATACAATATGATCAAAGGACATAAGTGCCTGTAGTCTAAGAATCACCCAGTTATCTTTACAATGAAAGTGTGTTAAGAAATTTGCAGTGGTGCAGTGGTGGGCACACTTCTGATAATCCGATAACAGATAATTATCGAAGATAATGTTTTCATTATCGGATTATCTTTTTAGATAACTTTAAAAACCATTATCGGACCAATTATCTTCCGATTAATTTTTGTCCCATAACTTTTAGACCGATAAGCAAAGCTGAACAGTGATAAGCATTTTTAAAATTAAAATAAAGTTCAGCACCTACCTGTTAAAAGTTTTATAACAGACGTTTTATAACGTCTCTATTCTCTGTAGATAAGAGAAATTGCCAAAAAAAAAAAAAATTCATTTCCTTTAACACCATACTGATATGCTGGCAATATCACCTAAGTCATCCAGAGGCATACAATTTTAACTTATGGTTCAAATTTTAAGCAAACTAATTTTGGACAAGTTATTTAAAATTACTGTCATGTCCGAAGTTTTATAAAGTGAAAATATCAGATATATGTTTTAAAGTAATGTGCTAATTTTTAAGATTTTGTGACCACATGCTGTGCCCAGTGCATTATGGGTAGGATGATGTAATCTCAGTACATTCACAACAGGACAAATGCATTTCAGACACTCTGTTCAGGCTCCACGGACAACAGCATTAAACTCTAGTGCCTAAAACTCTTGTGAATATATTCTCTGGGTTTATAGACGTTGTTATTGTATTTACGTTTGTTAAATTCCAAGCATTTTAAATGTAGCAGACAGGGATTATCTGGAATTTTATTTTCAAGGCCTTTACTGCCATCTACTGGCCAGTAGTGTTCATGGCAGTATTCGCCCTAAGTACTAAGTGTTCAGTTATATCAGATGATTGTCAAATCAACTTTTTGGCTTTGCAAATGGCTTTTTTTTTTTTTTTTAACAAATGAAGTTTAAAAACAAAACAACAGCAAAAGAAAAATAAATTAACATTACAAGACAGCTCTGCAGTGTTTGCACATGCACAGTACGAGAGGTTTCATGCTTGTAGCTTTTCAGCAGCAGGATACCCTCACGACAGCCGACCAGAATAATATCAAACAGGTTTCATTTTCATTGGACCATATGATCGGCGATCAGGAGGTGGTCCTGAGATGTTAAACGCAGCGTGTTACTCCATGTACACTACACGATGCAGGATGTGTGATTAACCTGAAACTCAGTCCAAAAAATTCCTGCATGAAAAATCATCTCGCACAGTAAATCACGTTTTACAACATCATAAAACGTGCGCACATTCTCTCCACATGCAAAACATTTTGCGATGACACTTCCAGGGCTCCGTAAAAATGCCTGTTTTTACAAATACAAAAATGGAATATTTTACAAAAGGACATTTATCTGTAAACACCAACACACGACAGACGTCACATTAACGTGTTGGTTTACATAATGAATGACTGAACCAATCACTGTTTAGCAGAGGCACTTTTACCCAGAATCCTTTGCCTGTATTTGTTACAAAACCTCAGAATTAGTGCATTATTCAACATTAAAAGATATATGCTATATTTTAACTTTGTACAAATGACAGAATTGACATTAATGGAGTTATTCTATCAAAATTAAGTCAGCATGACTTTATTTTTCAAGACCTCCGCCTGACTGGAGCATTGAGATTGATAGAGAGCTGGTTTTATGGCTGCTCTCGGGGTGCCTCTGTACTGGGAGCTCTGTAGTAAACAAGAGCTTCCAGCAGGGGCAGAATGTTCAAAGAAAAAAGTGTGGTCTTAACATTTGGGTCTGTTGTGTTACTTTTACTATTAGTAGAAGCTATTGTGGCATTAGAATTTAAATTGGTTTTATTAGTAGTTGTAAATGTACCAGAGACAATATTGGAATTTATCTGTTATCGGTTATCTGTAATTTCTGATACATTTTTGGGTGGTTTATTGTTTTATCTTTATCGAAGATAACTTTTCAGTTATCTGATTATCTGTTATCGAAGTTAATTTTTTGGTTATCTGTGCCCACCAATGGTGCTGCGTAAATCCTGGCAAATGAAAGGTTTCAAGTGGAAAGATAAACAAGTAACCCTGGACCAGGACTTTCCACCTTCCATTATTGGAAAGCGGAGAGAATATGCTGACATCCGGAAAGTGTTAAAAGAGAAAGACGTGCGGTTTCAAACACTCTTCCCCGCCAGGCTGCGTGTGAGACACGGCGATGGAGTTATGATCTATGACACGGCAGAGGATATGGTGAAACGGGGATACGCAGTCAAGCTCATACAGACACCAACATCACTTGTGGAACGCATCCAACAGATGACCTGGACCCAGGTGGACCGACGCGCGAGGAAGAATGCACCTGATTCAGAGCAGGACCCCAGCTACAAGGAGAAGCTACGCGCATTCCGGAGAACATCCCCGAGCCCAAGCATGGAGTAAAGGTTTAAGACTGCGAGGTCTTTTGAATGAAAATGTCCCTTTGATTGAAATATGGTAAGTTTGAAATGACTGGGTGAGTAAAATATTGTAATATTGAAGGTTCTACTATGGGAGTTTACATAACACTGTCATAACCATAAGGATCCCATGTACTGTTAACAGGAGCAGGGTCATTGCCTTAGAGCGCCCCCTGGGACACAAGAGGGTCTATTGCACAGACCCCAACATAGGGAGTCATGTTAATTTCTGTTCTTTTTGTTGTGTTGTATTACACTCTGTTGTTCTTTGCAGGGAAGGGAAGAGTGCCATGTTTAATGACTTTGTTAATTGCTAATACACTCAGATGTCAGCCTGGTCTGTAAAATTTGTTTCACTAAATATAAATGGGATACACAATCCAATTAAGAGATCAAAAATATTAGGGTGATTCTTAGACTACGGACACTTATTATGTCCTCTGATCATATTGTATGAAAAACAGAAAAAAAGGGGAAATTTCACACTTTTATAGTTATCTTTACAATGAAAGTGTGTTAAGAACTTTGTTCTAGTAGTCTGTGATGACTTTTTCACCTTTTTTAAGCATCATTATATGCAAATATTGTCGTTTTGTTCTTGTCCCACACCCAGACTTTTGATCTTCAATGATAAAAATGAATGGTAAAGAAACGTTTTTTCTAGTGTTTTAAAATATCTCTGAATAAAATATCAGTAAAATAATCAAAACATAATTGGGGTATTCAATGTCATACAACTGTTGTGATTATTTTAAACAAAATGTAGTTGTCCAACACTATTGCCATAATTTCCACCACAACACTAATGTCCCTTTAAACAGTTTGTATGAAAGATTGTTTGGGTAGTTTCTATGGAGATAAACAGTGACATCAGAGCACATGTATATCGTGCCAAATCACAACAAACAGTTGCCCCAAGGCACTTTATATTGTAGGGCAATGGTGTGGTGGAAATTACATTTACAAGGCCAATAGTGCCCGTAGTTAAAGAATCACCCGTAAACATAACACCATATCTTTTGACATTACTCTGCCCACATTTGACCTCAAATGGTCCAAAATAGTCTATACCTACATTTGTAAATGGAGGCATGTCTGGAACCAAATGATCTGGAGGTAACTTGCCATTCTTTTATCACCAGGCTTTGCTGAAGTTTTTCTACGTTACACACTTTGACTAAATTTTCCTCCCTGCAGAATCTGCTTGTGGTCTCCAGAATCTTTCTCTGAGTTTTGACAAAGTGTCATTTCTTCCACTATATCCAGTTTCTTTGTGAAAATGTCTGAGGATCAAAGCAGAAACATGATGATGTTTTGGAAGAATCACAGGATGTTTAACGTCTGCAGGCAGTGAACCTTCCTCCAACTCATCAAATCCATCCCATTCTGAAAAACAGGATCAAGTTTCCTTTTACAACCCCTGGCAAAATTATGGAATCACCGGCCTCAGAGGATGTTCATTCAGTTGTTTAATTTTGTAGGGAAAAAGCAGATCACAGACATGACACAAAACTAAAGTCATTTCAAATGGCAACTTTCTGGCTTTAAGAAACACTATAAGAAATCAAGAAAAAAAGACATCACTAGTATTTTGTTGCACCACCTCTTGCTTTTCTAACAGCTTGCAGTCTCTGAGGCATGGACTTAATGAGTGACAAACAGTACTCTTCATCAATCTGGTTCCAACTTTCTCTGATTGCTGTTGCCAGATCAGCTTTGCAGGTTGGAGCCTTGTCATGGACCATTTTCTTCAACTTCCACCAAAGATTTTCAATTGGATTAAGATCCGGACTATTTGCAGGCCATGACATTGACCCTATGTGTCTTTTTGCAAGGAATGTTTTCACAGTTTTTGCTCTATGGCAAGATGCATTATCATCTTGAAAAATGATTTCATCATCCCCAAACATCCTTTCAATTGATGGGATAAGAAAAGTGTCCAAAATATCAACGTAAACTTGTGCATTTATTGATGATGTAATGACAGCCATCTCCCCAGTGCCTTTACCTGACATGCAGCCCCATATCATCAATGACTGTGGAAATTTACATGTTCTCTTCAGGCAGTCATCTTCATAAATCTCATTGGAATGGCACCAAACAAAAGTTCCAGCATCATCACCTTGCCCAATGCAGATTCGAGATTCATCACTGAATATGACTTTCATCCAGTCATCCACAGTCCACGATTGCTTTTCCTTAGCCCATTGTAACCTTGTTTTTTTCTGTTTAGGTGTTAATGATGGCTTTCGTTTAGCTTTTCTGTATGTAAATCCCATTTCCTTTAGGCGGTTTCTTACAGTTTGGTCAAAAACGTTGACTCCAGTTTCCTCCCATTCGTTCCTCATTTGTTTTGTTGTACATTTTTCGATTTTTGAGACATATTGCTTTAAGTTTTCTGTCTTGACTCTCTGATGTCTTCCTTGGTCTACCAGTATGTTTGCCTTTAACAACCTTCCCATGTTGTTTGTATTTGGTCCAGAGTTTAGACACAGCTGACTGTAAACAACCAACATCTTTTGCAACATTGCGTGATGATTTACTCTCTTTTAAGAGTTTGATAATCCTCTCCTTTGTTTCAACTGACATCTCTCGTGTTGGAGCCATGATTCATGTCAGTCCACTTGGTGCAACAGCTCTCCAAGGTGTGATCACTCCTTTTTAGATGCAGACTAACGAGCAGATCTGATTTCATGCAGGTGTTAGTTTTGGGGATGAAAATTTACAGGGTGATTCCATAATTTATTCCTCAGAATTGAGTGAGTCCATATTTTTTTCCTCTGCTTGGTCTAAAAAAAAGTAACCGTTACTGACTGCCACAATCTTTTTTTCTTGATTTCTTATAGTGTTTCTTAAAGCCAGAAAGTTGCCATTTGAAATGACTTTAGTTTTGTGTCATGGCTGTGATCTGCTTTTTTTCTACAAAATTAAACAACAGAATGAACATCCTCTGAGGCCGGTGATTCCATAATTTTTGCCAGGGTTGTAATCTTGTCCCCTTTCTGCAGACGTGTTATCTCATCACGGAAGCTTTGACTTTGACATAGTTTGACAAGCTCAAGTTCTCCCTCTGAATCTTTAACAGTGAGAGAAGATCCTTTAATGGCTGATTTGAATTTTTTTTATTTCTCTTGAAAACTTTTCAGTTTTCTTCACAAGACTCAAATTCTCATTTACTTGTGACAGAAGAAACTTGTGATGTGAGCTCAAGCTCTGAACCTTTTGAACTTTAGCATCCATGATACTGCCTTTTTTTAAACTGTGCAGGTCTGAATAATAATAAATGAGGTTATTCATCAAGCTCTCAGGAACATCTGTTGTAGTCACTGTGGCTTTAATTTCCACATCATGCATTTGTGTTTCTCTCATGTCTGGTGACACTGGACAGTCTATTTTCTCCTTTGTCAAAAACTCTGGTCCATGAATCAAAGTTTGACACTTTGTGAACTTATTCAGACCTCGCGATGCACGATCAGCTGGGTTTAGCTCAGAGCCAACATACATCCATTGACTTGGTACAGTATCGTCTCTGATAAATGAAACTGTTTGCAACAAATGTCTTACAGTAGTGTTCAGAATAATAGTGGTGCTATGTGACTAAAAAGATTAATCCAGGTTTTGAGTATATTTCTTATTGTTACATGGGAAACAAGGTACCAGTAGATTCAGTAGATTCTCACAAATCCAACAAGACCAAGCATTCATGATATGCACACTCTTAAGGCTATGAAATTGGGCTATTAGTAAAAAAAAAAAAAAAGGGGGTGTTCACAATAATAGTAGCATCTGCTGTTGACGCTACAAACTCAAAACTGTTATGTTCAAACTGTTTTTTTTAGCAATCCTGTGAATCACTAAACTAGTATTTAGTTGTATAACCACAGTTTTTCATGATTTCTTCACATCTGCGAGGCATTAATTTTGTTGGTTTGGAACCAAGATTTTGCTGGTTTACTAGTGTGCTTGGGGTCATTGTCTTGTTGAAACACCCATTTCAAGGGCATGTCCTCTTCAGCATAAGGCAACATGATCTCTTCAAGTATTTTGACATATCCAAACTGATCCATGATACCTGGTATGTGATATATAGGCCCAACACCATAGTAGGAGAAACATGCCCATATCATGATGCTTGCACCACCATGCTTTACTGTCTTCACTGTGAACTGTGGCTTGAATTCAGAGTTTGGGGGTCGTCTCACAAACTGTCTGCGGCCCTTGGACCCAAAAAGAACAATTTTACTCTCATCAGTCCACAAAATATTCCTCCATTTCTCTTTAGGCCAGTTGATGTGTTCTTTGGCAAATTGTAACCTCTTCTGCACGCCTTTTATTTAACAGAGGGACTTTGTGGGGGATTCTTGCAAATAAATTAGCTTCACACAGGCGTCTTCTAACTGTCACAGCACTTACAGGTAACTCCAGACTGTCTTTGATCATCCTGGAGCTGATCAATGGGTGAGCCTTTGCCATTCTGGTCATTCTTCTATCCATTTTGATGGTTGTTTTCCGTTTTCTTCCACGCGTCTGTTTTTTTTTTTTTTTGGTCCATTTTAAAGCATTGGAGATCATTGTAGATGAACAGCCTATAATTTTTTGCACCTGCGTATAAGGGTGATTCTTTAACTACGGGCACTATTGGCCTTGTAAATGTAATTTCCACCACACCATTGCCTTACAATATAAAGCGCTTTGGGGCAACTGTTTGTTGTGATTTGGCGCTATATACAACCCCTGGCAAAAATTATGGAATCACCGGCCTCGGAGGATGTTCATTCAGTTGTTTAATTTTGTAGAAAAAAAGCAGATCACAGACATGACACAAAACTAAAGTCATTTCAAATGGCAACTTTCTGGCTTTAAGAAACACTATAAGAAATCAAGAAAAAAAGATTGTGGCAGTCAGTAATGGTTACTTTTTTAGACCAAGTAGAGGAAAAAAATATGGACTCACTCAATTCTGAGGAATAAATTATGGAATCACCCTGTAAATTTTCATCCCCAAAACTAACACCTGCATCAAATCACATCTGCTTGTTAGTCTGCATCTAAAAAGGAGTGAACACACCTTGGAGAGCTGTTGCACCAAGTGGACTGACATGAATCATGGCTCCAACACGAGAGATGTCAGTTGAAACAAAGGAGAGGATTATGAGGAACGAATGGGAGGAAACTGGAGTCAACGTCTGTGACCGAACTGTAAGAAACCGCCTAAAGGAAATGGGATTTACATACAGAAAAGCTAAACGAAAGCCATCATTAACACCTAAACAGAAAAAAAACAAGGTTACAATGGGCTAAGGAAAAGCAATCGTGGACTGTGGATGACTGGATGAAAGTCACATTCAGTGATGAATCTCAAATCTGCATTGGGTAAGGTGATGATGCTGGAACTTTTGTTTGGTGCCGTTCCAATGAGATTTATAAAGATGACTGCCTGAAGAGAACATGTAAATTTCCACAGTCATTGATGATATGGGGCTGCATGTCAGGTAAAGGCACTGGGGAGATGGCTGTCATTACGTCATCAATAAATGCACAAGTTTATGTTGATATTTTGTACACTTTTCTGATGTTCAAGGATGATGAAATCATTTTTCAAGATAATGCATCTTGCCATAGAGCAAAAACTGTGAAAACATTCCTTGCAAAAAGACACATAGGGTCAATTTCATGACATAGGGTTAATAACGAGCAGATGTGATTTGATGCAGGTGTTAGTTTTGGGGATGAAAATTTATAGGGTGATTCCATAATTTATTCCTCAGAATTGAGTGATTCCATATTTTTTTCCTCTGCTTGGTCTAAAAAAGTAACTGTTACTGACTGCCACAATCTTTTTTTCTTGATTTCTTATAGTGTTTCTTAAAGCCAGAAAGTTGCCATTTGAAATGACTTTAGTTTTGTGTCATGTCTGTGATCTGCTTTTTTCTACAAAATTAAACAACAGAATGAACATCCTCCGAGGCCGGTGATTCCATCATTTTTGCCAGGGGTTGTACATGTGCTCTGATGTCACTGTTTATCTCCATAGAAACTACCCAAACAAACAATCTTTCATACAAACTGTTTAAAGGGACATTACAGTGTTGTGGTGGAAATTACGGCAATAGTGTGGGACAACTACATTTTGTTTAAAATAATCACAACAGTTGTATGACATTGAATACCCCAATTATGTTTTGATTAATTTACTGATATTTTATTCAGAGATATTTTAAAACATTAGAAAAAACGTTTCTTTATCATTCTTTTTTATCATTGAAGATCAAAAGTCTTGGTGTGGGACAAGAACAAAACAGCAATATTTGCATATAATGATGCTGAAAAAAGGTGAAAAAGTCATCATAGACTACTAGAACAAAGTTCTTAACACACTTTCATTGTAAAGATAACTATAAAAGTGTGAAATTTCCCCTTTTTCTGTTTTTCATACAATATGATCAAAGGACATAAGTGCCCGTAGTCTAAGAATCACCCATAAGTTTTCCCCTCTCCAATCAACTTTTTAATAAAACTACGCTGTTGTTCTGAACAATGTCTTGAACGTCCCATTTTCTTCAGGCTTTCAAAGAGAAAAGCATGTTCAACAGGTGCTGGCTTCATCCTTAAATAGGGGACACCTGATTCACACCTGTTTGTTCCACAAAATTGACAAACTGACTGAATGCCACACTACTATTATTGTGAACACCCCCTTTACTACTAAGAGTGTGCATATCATGAATGCTTGGTCTTGTTGGATTTGTGAGAATCTACTGAATCTACTGGTACCTTGTTTCCCATGTAACAATAAGAAATATACTCAAAACCTGGATTAATCTTTTTAGTCACATAGCACTACTATTATTCTGAACACTACTGTATGTGTGGCAGGTGAACACGGTGAAGATGTGACCAGCACTCGAGGTCTCTTTGCACTGGGATGTTCTCTTTAGAAACAGGAATGTCTTTAGATCTCTGGTAAGTTAATATATACGTTCTCTTTCAAACCATACACCCCTAATCCAGAAAGTCTGTAGCTTGGCTCCAGCTTTTCCTGGCCCATGGTACGAAGCAGGATCTGAGTTTTCTTGCCTTCTAAAGCTGGGTTTACTCTGTGTGAGTTTGGGCCCTTTTTGAGATGATTTTTCACTTGTGCAAGAATTTTCTGGATCCTGCTGAGTTCCAGCTTAATCGTGCATCCTGCATCGCGTCGTATCCATGGAGTAGCGAGCTGCATTTAACCTCTCATGACCACCTCTCCATCAAGTTGTATGGTCGGATGAAAATCAAACCTGTTTGATATTCTGGTCGGCCCTCATGAGGGTACCACGCTGCTGAAGCAGCGCTACGAGCATCTACGAACTGATTTACCACAACCTCTCACACTGCGCATGTGCAAACACCGATACGGAATTGGAGACAGCATAAACAGTGATCATCTCTTTGGGAGAGAACAGCTTCTGTTTACATTTTGCGTCTGGAAACACGAGTCCAACGTGTGGTTTTTGAACGTAGAACGTCAGTGTGTTGAACACGTCAGAGCATCGGGCCGTACAATCTGAGAACTCTGAACTTTTACAGCCTGCAGTTTTATTGTAGTTTGAACTGGAGCCGAGCACAACGATTGAAAATATCGTACAGTGTCTGTCCAGCTCATGTCAAGATGTCTCATTAGCTTTCTGAACAGAAGCTGGCCTGGCTTCCATTGTCTTTGACTTGATAAACAGGCACAACACTGTTCCGGTTCCACAGGTCCCACCTGAGACGTGTGTCGATTCTTCAGCAGTAGCTGCTTCAGTTGTTTCTTAGACTGCTGTGTTCTTGTCAGCTTCCACTGTGAGATGGAGCATGCTGAGATGTTTCCTAGAGCAGGACTCACATGAAGCTCTCTTTCTACAGTCCTTACTTAACTGTCCTGATGTCAAACACCCAAAATATAACCCTTCGACTTTTAGAAATTCAAGCTTGTCTTTGTTGATTTCTGATTGTGTTGCACTCTGACAATGTGTGTTGTTTTTCACAGTACATACATGGTTTCAGGAAAGAACTGCTGGTATGACACAGGAGACCTTTACCACCTTCAAGTGACTTTTCTCTTGCAGCCAGCGTTACACTTGTAGCAGAGACACTTCCCTTTGGTCTTGCTGCTCGAGTTGTTTTTTGTTTGCATAAGGCTTTCCTCTGTCCTCAACAAGGTTGGGTAGGATTACTTTGAAAGAATACATGTGGATTACATGTATGTACAGTAGTGTTCAGAATAATAGTAGTGCTATGTAACTAAAAAGATTAATCCAGGTTTTGAGTCTATTTCTTATTGTTACATGGGAAACAAGGTACCAGTAGATTCAGTAGATTCTCACAAATCTAACAAGACCAAGCATTCATGATATGCACACTCTTAAGGCTATGAAATTGGGCTATTAGTAAAAAAAAAAAAGTAGAAAAGGGGGTGTTCACAATAATAGTAGTGTGGCATTCAGTCAGTGAGTTTGTTACTTTTGTGGAATAAACAGGTGTGAATCAGGTGTCCCCTATTTAAGGATGAAGCCAGCACCTGTTGAACATGCTTTTCTCTTTGAAAGCCTGAAGAAAATGGGACATACAAGACATTGTTCAGAGGAACAGCGAAGTCTGATTAAAAAGTTGATTGGAGAGGGGAAAACGTATACGCAGGTGCAAAAAATTATAGGCTGTTCATCTACTCTACCGATGCTTTAAAATGGACAAAAACAACAGACACATGGAAGAAAACGGAAAACAACCATCAAAATGGATAGAAGAATAACCAGAATGGCAAAGGCTCACCCATTGTTCAGCTCCAGGATGATCAAAGACAGTCTGGAGTTACCTGTAAGTGCTGTGACAGTTAGAAGACGCCTGTCTGAAGCTAATTTATTTGCAAGAATCACCCACAAAGTCCCTCTGTTAAATAAAAGACATGTGCAGAAGAGGTTACAATTTGCCAAAGAACACATCAACTGGCCTAAAGAGAAATGGAGGAATATTTTGTGGACTGATGAGAGTAAAATTGTTCTTTTTGGGTCCAAGGGCCGCAGACAGTTTGTGAGTCAACCCCCAAACTCTGAATTCAAGCCACAGTTCACAGTGAAGACAGTGAAGCATGGTGGAGCAAGCATCATGATATGGGCATGTTTCTCCTACTATGGTGTTGGGCCTATATATCACATACCAGGTATCATGGATCAGTTTGGATTTGTCAAAATACTTGAAGAGGTCATGTTGCCTTATGCTGAAGAGGACATGCCCTTGAAATGGGTGTTTCAACAAGACAATGACCCCAAGCACACTAATAAATGGGCAAAATCTTGGTTCCAAACCAACAAAATTAATGCCTCGCAGATGTGAAGAAATCATGAAAAACTGTGGTTATACAACTAAATACTAGTTTAGTGATTCACAGGATTGATAAATAAAGCAGTTTGAACATAATAGTTTTGAGTTTATAGTGTCAACAGCAGATGCTACTATTATTGTGAACACCCCCTTTTCTTTTTTTTTTTACTAATAGCCCAATTTCATAGCCTTAAGAGTGTGTATATCATGAATGCTTGGTCTTGTTGGATTTGTGAGAATCTATTGAATCTACTGGTACCTTGTTTCCCATGTAACAATAAGAAATATACTCAAAACCTGGATTAATCTTTTTAGTCACATAGCACTACTATTATTCTGAACACTACTGTCTGCTGACAACTTCACACTAGATCTGTGGGCTCACCTCTGGTAAACTGCTCAAGATAGTAGAACCTGTCACTGTCAGCCTTGTCATGAATCATGTGGTCAAAGGCTCTTATGAATGACTTCTACTCCAGTGGATCACCACTAAAAACTGGAACGTCTCTCTGGGGTAAATGTGACAGTTTGTGCTGTTTGACCAACATCTCTGATGTCATTTTGTTTTAACATCACCTCACACAGGTCAGGATCGTAGCTGACAGTCTGCTGTGTGTCATGTTCTTGTCTTACTTAGCAATTATTTGCCTCTGTATGTTCAACTTTGACTTTACTTGAGAAGGTGAGTATCTTACATCTGGTTTTCTGTAGTCCTGAATCGTTCTCCGGGTGTCATGGCAGTCTCCGTCGAACTTCATGAGCGGGTTGTTTTACTTAATGTCGTGGCTATTTCTTTCATTCTCTCTCTGTCTCTCTTTATCTCTAAGTTCTCTGACATCATAACCACTTCAGAGTGACGACATAACTATATTTTACTCATTGAGTTGGCCGTGGTACAACCTGTACGGTAAAACAACCGCCGTCACTCATTTACTGAGCTCAACAGCGGACCACCACTTCCTATTCAGGTAACATAAGTGAGGAAGTCTTAAAGCTTGACAACAAACCTTTCAAAATAAAATACACTTACAACTCACTGTAAACTAAAGTAAAAACAATGACATCATAAGGAAATGGCTCTTACACTCATCTCATGTTCTGACAGTCAACTCAAAGCATCACAGCATCGTAAGGAAGGTTCTGTGATAGTGTTTCAAATGAATGTTCATGTAAAAAAAAAAAAGTTTAACGCAGATTCAGATTAGTGAAGTTTAATTTTATCTTCCTGAACTGTCCTTGGTTCAGGAAGAATCAATTAATTTAAAAAAATCAATTAAACCCTAACACTTTAACCTGTGCTGGTTTGTACCACATTCTAATTATGACACATTTATGTTTTATTAACAATTGAGAAACATTCAAACTGGCGTTTCATTAATGTGTTCACACCACATCCTCAAATCCAAGAACATTTATTACATGAGGAAGTGAAAACAAGTATGTGAGTACAGTTTGTTATATTGTTCTTATTCCCCTCCAGCTGGAGGCAGAATGATCTTGTCGGGGTCGTAGTAGTTCTCGTCTATGAGAGGAAGACCCTCCTTCTCTCGCTGCAGGATCAGACGCTCGGCCTCCCGCCGGGCCCACTGCCTCATGCTACGAGGGAGAGAAAACACACACGTCAGCAAAGTGCAACTCTATACACAGGTATTGTTTGTGCACCTGAGTGAATCAAAGTATTCATGCAAAAAGAAATGGAGTCAGAACTCTCAGACCCACGAGTTACAATTTCATTCACAAGGCAGCGGAACATATTGCTGCACAAAAAAAAAAAAAAAAGAAAGACTGCGATTTAAGTTAACTAGTGCAGTACCCGTAGGAAGCTTGTATTCCTATAGAAAAATGGGACCTAAAAAAAATTAAATTAAAAAAGAACACCAGATCAATACCACATATTAATGCCAAATACCACCACCAGATCAACTGAGTTCTAAATAAAGTGCTGTGAAATGCCATCAGCTGGAACATAATCAGTGTTGACACAGTTACTTTGAAAAGTTACTTTATTAGTTACTTTTAGTTAATTTATACAGTTACTGCATTAACAGCTTTATGCAGTTACTTTATTAGGAGTAATGTAACTAACTTTGTTACTCTTAAGACTGAGTATTCCGGACTGCTCTCACAGACTTTCATAATAAACTAATAAATGATTTAGGTGTGGCGTGCCCAATCAGTCGATCACAATCGACCAGTCGATCACGGCCTGAGTTCCAGTTGATCACATGAAAGAAAAAAAAAAAATCTGTCTCTGGACTCTAGAGGACATAGTGCTGCTATAACAGACTGATGCAGCAGGTGGCAGCAATGTGGCAGCCAGCATCCTTGTACAAGGATGCTGGCTCTTCTTCTATGGTGGATAAGAACAATTATAATTTTTATCCTGTATTATTTTTTCATTTTTTCAAATGGCAAATTCATCTGTCTTATCTGCAATGTAAATGTGGCTTTACTGAAGAAAGGGAATTTGGAGCGGCATTTCAGATGATTCACAAGAAATACAATGCTAACTTCTAACGCTAACCCGGCTAAATCCCCTCTGCTCGCTCGAAAAGTCCAGGAATTGAAAAGTCGGGGAGCAACACAATGATTCATGATCCATAAATATGAAGAGTGATGAATGTGGAGAACAAGACTGCAGTGTTCTGTTCGGGCCAGGAGTCTGAGGACACACAGCTGTCTGAGGACGCACAGCTGTTGGATTTGAAATCAGTGAGACCTGCAGAACTTTCCACACATGGACACAGAACTTAAGCACCAGGACACAGAGTGGGTGGAGCCTGAGAGTGCACGTTATGATGATCACGTGCAGAGCATCTTACTGACTTTGCCTCCAAAGAGCCTGTTGTCAGTTTTCCATTTGGGGAAAATATAGATGTGGACTGTATATCATCCAAAATGACATCACTCTTCATCCTGGATCCTCACACTGAAAAATGACATTGAGCTCAAAACCAGAGCAACACCTGACATGAACGTCCAAATCTGGACTCTAATGCAGACAGAGAGTGTCTGAGTGCCTGATTACGGCTGAACTCAGCTCCTACTGTCCAGACTATCAGAGACCAGCTTCCTCCTCTCGGGGACAGAAGTCCCACTAAGGTCGGGAACAACTTTTCCAACTTGAACCTGCCAGAAAATTGTGTTGTTATATTGGCGCACAATATACTGTGGCTACGCTGTGGCGTTCCATATGGCTTGGTAGATCTCAATACACTGTCAATTTTAAAAGTAGATCTCGGCTCAAAAAAGGTTGGGCACCCCTGATCTAGGCACTGGAAAGGTGAGCACTCAGCTGTAGGGTGGATTATAGCTGAAAAGGAAACTGTGGCACCGTTTAGTATTATTCAACTGCTCTCACAACAATCTACGAATGCAATACACAATAAACAGAGCCCAATCATACAACAGTCACAATAGGAAAAGACACAAAACGTTAGGAGCTTCTCCATATAAACAGATCTGCTCTTCTGTATGGAATACAACTTTAGTGCCTATTGGAAAATCTTCAACAAGGAAAACGGCTTGAACAAGGGGCGCAAAAAGCAGAACATCTGTATAGACATAACTTTATGTCATTTAGTATGTTAAAAGAAACATTTAACTTGGCTGACAAGGGGGATCTCTGGACATATTTACAGATCAGGAGTAGTGTGAGCTCAGTTTTTGGCTTAAATCAGGTACAGAAAGACAGCACAGGATTGGCTGAACAGACCAGGGGCCCGTTTGCACAAAAGTAGGATTCAGACATCCAGGATAAAGGACTGAGCTGAGTTCAGTGAATCCAAACAAGAGCATGCAGGCTTAACAGGTTGCACATAGCCCAAGCCAGGACGAGCAGACACGGATTCAACGAGCCCTGTAAAACCAATCCAGACTCCTCAAACAGACCTCAACACTGATCACAGATTCACCGGATCACCATGGCAACTAGAACGGTGTACTTTTCCCCATCTGAGGCAGAAATCCTCGTGGAGGCTGGCGAGGAGGTCAAGGACCAAATCAAAAGAAAGGCAACACACAACGACAGAAGTACTGCAGAGCGCCCGAATGTGTATATAGTGCACAAATACACACTCACTGCTCCGCTGAAAACATAATCACAATCCAAACAGTTCATTAACATCTCTGAAAACACAGGTGTGCTCTGAATATAAATCAGTTGAAATTGTAAATGAAACTGACGGCAGACATGAGTGAAATTGTGTAAATGTAACTCCATCAGACTTTATAAAGCCCCCCAAAAAATATTAGCTTATCATCCCCCACATGCCCAAATCAGCCCACATCAATTTGTTTTTGTTTTTTTTTATTTTAGTGAATTTCATTGGTGCAAGAACCGTTACATCCGCTAGGTGACAGTTACGCTTTAGCTGAAGACGGCCTAAGTTTACCGAAGTTCACCATCAAAGTTGTCACTGACAACCACACAGTCAGTTGCTCCGACTCACTTACACACACACACACACACACACACACACAGTGTGCATGTTTTCACACTGCAGTACACTAACTGTATTCACACAGAAACTATTCATTTATTTATGCAGATGCTGTATGTGTCGATTTTCAGGTTTGTAATGATATATCTGTTTGTAACTTCTTCTTCTTACCTTTATTTAACCAGGAAAAGAGTCTCATTGAGATTAAAAATCTCTTTTACAAGAGCGTCCTGGCCAAGACAGGCAGCAAGGTTACGTGTCAATTTCAGCATTCCACCACACATACAGAATAAACAAATTACCAGCCAATGGAAAAGTTTCAGTATAAAAGTTAAAAAACACATTTTTACAAAAAAAAAAAATAATAATAAAAAAATCAGTTAAAACAACTACATGTCAATGTGCCAGCATCTCTGTCATTTAAAAGTCCTTTAAAAGATTCTAAGGAGACCAGCTCCCTCAGTTTTAAGTCATTCTGTAAAAGGTTCCATGCAGAGGGTGCAGCAAACTGAAAGCCCTTCTTTCCTAGTTCTGACCGGACCTTTGGGACTGACAATAAAAAACGGTCGGCAGAACGAAGTTGATAGGAACCAATACATTTCTGAGAAATATACATCCTTAAGTAACCAGGAAGCTGACCAAGTAAACATTTATAGATGAGTAAATATAGATGTCTAAGCCTGCGAAACACCAAGGAGGACCAACCAACACGAGCATAAAGAATACAGTGATGTGTAAGAGCTCTGAGGACAGTGATGAACCTCAGAGCTCCATGATAGACAGCATCAAGAGCTCTCAGACTCTGAGCTGATGAGTGCATGTACAATGCATCGCCATAGTCCAATATTGGCATAAAAGTGGTGGCAACAAGCCTCCTCCGGGCCTCAAAGGACAGACAAGTCCGAATTTGAAAAAAGAAACCCAACCTGATTCTGAGTCGATTTACAAGCAGATTAATATGATGTGCAAATGAAGTGTATTGTCAATCCAAATTCCAAGATATTTGTATTGTTTAACAAATTCTATTTGAATTCCCTGCAAGGTGGTGATTTGTGGCAGGATTTGAAGGTTGGATTTGGTGTTTGAAAACAACATGACTTTTGTTTTGTCTGAGTTTAAGATAAGTTTTAGATTAAGAAGATTATTTTGAATAATGTCGAAAGCTGATTGTAAATGAGTGATGGCTTGAGCGGGTGAGTGTGCAGAGCTGTTAGACGATTGTGTCATCAGCGTAAAAATGTGAATGTGCATTTAGGATATTCTGATTTATGTTATTAATGTAGAGAATGAATAGTAGAGGTCCTAATACTGATCCCTGTGGTACTCCCTTGGTGATGGTGAGTGTTTGTGATGTGAATCCATCTATCTTCACACATTGAGTCCTGCCTGAAAGGTAGTTGTGAAACCATTTTACTGTCTGATTTGAAAATCCGCATGCAGTGAGCCAATGTTCCAATAATGTATGATCAACTGTATCAAAAGCTTTTGTGAGATCTATGAACAGGGCTGCACAATGATGTTTACTGTCCAGGGTGGTAATGATGTCATTGACTACTTTTAAGGCAGCAGTGGTTGTGCTATGTTGCTTCCTGAAACCAGACTGAAAATCAGATAAGATATTATTGTCAGAGAGAAATTCTTTAACTTGAATACTGATGAGTGACTCCAGTAGTTTGACCAAGGCGGATAATTTAGATATTGGTCTGTAATTATTCAAAAGTGTTGGATCACCACCTTTTAACAGAGGGAGAACAAAAGCCGATTCCCAAATTGATGGAATTTCATTTGTGGCCAGAATGAGGTTGAAGAGGTGAGTCAAAGGTGAGGCTATAAAGTCAGCTGCTATTTTTAGGAAATAGGGCTCAAGGTTGTCAGGTCCTGGAGATGTCAAGATCTTTAAGAGTTTGAGGGCTTTATGCACCTCACTGACTGTGAAAGGTGTGAAACTAAAAGGTTGAGTTATAGCAACATGAGAATCAACACTTAAGTCTACTAAGTTTCTGTGAGTACTATAAAGTGAATCAAACAAGGAACCCGACGCTACAAAGTGTTTGTTAAAACAGTCCAACATCTCTGCTTTATCGTAAATTTTTTGAGTGTCTGTTACAATACAAGATGGGAGCTCATTGCATTTATTAGTTTGATTAATAGATTTAATTGTCTTCCAAAACTTCATTGGGTTTTGAAGGTTTTGTGCCGTTTGAGTGAGGAAGTGATCTGCTTTAGCATTTCTAATGGCAACTGTACAGGAATTCCGTAATTGTCTGAACTTGAGCCAGTCCTTCTCAGTGTTTGTTTTCCTGGCTTCAGCCCAAGCCAGATTACGATCATGTAACAGACTGGATAAATTAGGTGTGAACCAAGGATTGTTTCGTTCTTTCACTCTAAACTTTTTAAAAGGTGCAAGCTTATTAACAATACTGTTAAAACCATCATAAAAATACTTCCAGGCATTTCCAACATCAGCAATCAAATAAATCCTATCCCAATCAAAACTGTACAAATTGTGGTAGAAACTGCTCTGAAAAATGTTTCATATCGCGCTTTATGATAATGCGAGGCTTTGTTTTAGGTATTTTTATATCTCTTGCAATTGCAATGACACAATGATCACTCAAGTCATTTGCAAATACTGAAGCAGGAGTCTATTTATGTGGAACGTTAGTCAAAACTAAGTCAATTAAGGTAGATTTTTCTGGATTTTTGGAGTTTGGTCTTGTGGGACTGCCAACAATTTGAAGAAAAATTAACTATTGCCCTCCTGTATCCTTTTTTTCCTGATGTCAAGGATGATAAACTATTATTTATTTTTTTATGAGGCCTAACTCTTTGATAACCAGAGCTCACTGACTTCACTGAATTCCCCTTTGAGATCAATAAAGTTCCTCTTACCTTATGTTTGCTCCTCTGCTGTACCATTAGTCTATATGTGTGTGTGTGTGTGTGTGTGTGTGTGTGTGTGTGTGTGTGTGTGTGTGTGTGTGTGTGTGTGTGTGTGTGTGTGTGTGTGTGTGTGTGTGTGTGTGTGTGTGTAGATTAAACATGACTGGGCCAAAACGGACACGGCAGCAAGTCCAGGTTAAATACAAGAACATCCTACAGAATGGTAAGTGCCTTGACTAATACTTAACAATGAAGCAGTGTACATTGTACCCAGAAGGCGCCTACTCACACGCTCTCTGCATTGATGTAGCAGTCAAAAAGAAAACCCATGGGCAAGGCATGGGAGCTGGGTCACCAAAAGCTGCCCTCACCCCAGCAGAGGACTAGCCTTGGCAGAAAACATAGGCAGGACTGTGTTGGAGTGGATCCCTGGGGGGACAGACACAGACATATGTCCCTCCCAAAATGCCCCCTGCTTCATACAAGGTCCACCCGTCCACCTTTAGATGGGACATAACCATATTCATATCAAATCCACTTGGACTGTCTGATTTTGGTTTGCCTTGAGGTTTCTGGCAGCACTGTCACACTGTTGGAGCAACCAACAGCAAGGTCACAAACACCAGAATATGCTGATCCAGTGAGAACTCCATCAAAGGTGTACTGTAGTCCTGGCAGGTGTCGTCTACTAACTTCAATATGAATCCATTCAACATGTGATACGGTGAAGGCACCAGTGCAGCAGCAGATGATGGCAATGATGATGAGACCATCTCTCTGGATTTAAGAAGGCATGAGATATCACACCAAGCTTGTGGAAATACTATTCAGCCCACCGTGGCAAGGAGTCGTCATTTGGTGCCCACAAAAAACTTCACTTCACTTTTGAATGGAGCTGATGGTTTACCTGCTTTCATTTATCCCTACTCAATAAAGGCACATCATGTTACACACACATCTTTGATGTGTGTGTATTTCTATTTCTATGGGATGTGTATTTTATATGTAGTCGATGGGAAACTGTAAATTATCCAGTGATTGCAACATCATCTAAAATCATCATTTCTCTAAAATGGTTGAAATTAATCAATCAATCAATCAATTTTATTTATATAGCGCCAAATCACAACAAACAGTTGCCCCAAGGCGCTTTATATTGGAAGGCAAAGCCATACAATAATTACGTAAAAACCCCAACGGTCAAAACGACCCCCTGTGAGCAAGCACTTGGTGACAGTGGGAAGGAAAAACTCCCTTTTAACAGGAAGAAACCTCCAGCAGAACCAGACTCAGGGAGGGGCAGTCTTCTGCTAGGACTGGTTGGGGCTGAGGGAGAGAACCAGGAAAAAGACATGCTGTGGAGGGGAGCAGAGATCAATCACTAATGATTAAATGCAGAGTGGTGCATACAGAGCAAAAAGAGAAAGAAACACTCAGTGCATCATGGGAACCCCCCAGCAGTCTACGTCTATAGCAGCATAACTAAGGGATGGTTCAGGGTCACCTGATCCAGCCCTAACTATAAGCTTTAGCAAAAAGGAAAGTTTTAAGCCTAATCTTAAAAGTAGAGAGGGTGTCTGTCTCCCTGATCTGAATTGGGAGCTGGTTCCACAGGAGAGGAGCCTGAAAGCTGAAGGCTCTGCCTCCCATTCTACTCTTACAAACCCTAGGAACTACAAGTAAGCCTGCAGTCTGAGAGCGAAGCGCTCTATTGGGGTGATATAGTACTACGAGGTCCCTAAGATAAGATGGGACCTGATTATTCAAAACTTTATACGTAAGAAGAAGAATTTTAAATTCTATTCTAGAATTAACAGGAAGCCAATGAAGAGAGGCCAATATGGGTGAGATATGCTCTCTCCTTCTAGTCCCCGTTAGTACTCTAGCTGCAGCATTTTGAATTAACTGAAGGCTTTTCAGGGAACTTTTAGGACAACCTGATAATAATGAATTACAATAGTCCAGCCTAGAGGAAATAAATGCATGAATTAGTTTTTCAGCATCACTCTGAGACAAGACCTTTCTAATTTTAGAGATATTGCGTAAATGCAAAAAAGCAGTCCTACATATTTGTTTAATATGCGCATTGAATGACATATCTTGATAAAAAATGACTCACAGTATTACTAGAGGTCAGGGTAATGCCATCCAGAGTAAGGATCTGGTTAGACACCATGTTTCTAAGATTTGTGGGGCCAAGTACAATAACTTCAGTTTTATCTGAGTTTAAAAGCAGGAAATTAGAGGTCATCCATGTCTTTATGTCTGTAAGACAATCCTGCAGTTTAGCTAATTAGTGTGGCTCTGGCTTCATGGATAGATAAAGCTGGGTATCATCTGCGTAACAATGAAAATTTAAGCAATGCCGTCTAATAATACTGCCTAAGGGAAGCATGTATAATGGAATAAAATTGGTCCTAGCACAGAACCTTGTGGAACTCCATAATTAACCTTAGTCTGTGAAGAAGATTCCCCATTTACATGAACAAATTGTAATCTATTAGATAAATATGATTCAAACCACCACAGCGCAGTGCCTTTAATACCTATATGGCATGCTCTAATCTCTGTAATAAAATTTTATGGTCAACAGTAGCAAAAGCAGCACTGAGGTCTAACAGAACAAGCACAGAGATGAGTCCACTGTCCGAGGCCATAAGAAGATCATTTGTAACCTTCACTAATGCTGTTTCTGTACTATGATGAATTCTAAAACCTGACTGAAACTCTTCAAATAGACCATTCCTCTGCAGAAGATCAGTTAGCTGTTTTACAACTACCCTTTCAAGAATTTTTGAGAGAAAAGGAAGGTTGGAGATTGGCCTATAATTAGCTAAGATAGCTGGGTCAAGTGATGGCTTTTTAAGTAATGGTTTAATTACTGCCACCTTAAAAGCCTGTGGTACATAGCCAACTAATAAAGATAGATTGATCATATTTAAGATCGAAGCATTAAATAATGGTAGGGCTTCCTTGAGCAGGTGTGGTGTCGCTTCAGCTGGTGTCGCTAACTTCACATTTCTCAAAACAGAGTCGCCAATAACCAGAGTTTGATCCTCGGCGGGTGTGTCGTCGAGTGGGGAAAAATGGTTAGAAATGTGAACGGGTTGGCGGTGCAACCGGCTGCAGTGCTTGATCAGGTCTGGTGGTATCCCATCGCTGCCCGGCGCCTTGCCTGTGGCCAAGCTGTCGATGGCCTTACTGAGTTCTTCAGTTGTTGGTAAAGCATCTAGGTCTTCCATGACTGACCAGACTGCATCAAGGGCTGTAGGAGACACGGTGTTTTGACGGGAGCAGAGCTTGGAGTAGTGCTCTACCCACCTCTCCATCTGTTTGTCTGTGATGACTTCCCCACTGGAGGATTTGAGGGGGGCATTCTTGCTCTGTGTTGGACCAAAAGCCCTCTTGATGCCATCCCACATTCCATGGATGTTACTAGTAACAGCAACTGTCTGGATGTTCTGACTGAGCGCTATCCAGTACTCGTTAGCGCAGCGTCTTGCAGTCTGCTATACTTTGCTCCTAGCAGCCCTGAGGATCTGCAGTTTGATCCTCGGCGGGTGTGTCGCCGAGTGGGGAAAAACGGTTAGAAATGTGAACGAGTTGGCGGTGTACACGGGGCTTCTGTTTAGAACTACGCTTCCTCCTCACAGTCACCCAGTCGGCCTGCTTTCCCGGCTGCTCGGGATCTGCCAGAGGGAAACTAACGGCGGCTAAGCTACCTTGGTCCGCACCGACTACAGGGGCCTGGCTAGCTGTAGAATTTTCCACAGTGCAGAGCCGAGTCTCCAATTCGCCCAGCCTGGCCTCCAAAGCTACGAATAAGCTACACTTATTACAAGTACCATTACTGCTAAAGGAGGCCGAGGAATAACTAAACATTTCACACCCAGAGCAGAAAAGTGCAGGAGAGACAGGAGAAGCCGCCATGCTAAACCGGCTAAGAGCTAGCAGCTGCGCTAAGATAGCGGATTCCTAAAAACACACAAAGTGAATAATGTGTAAATAATTTAGAGGTGATTCAGCAGAGGGAGTGCTTTAGTTAAGGCACGTGAAGATTACACTGTGAAACAAATCATTATCTAGTTAACTAGATCAATCTAACTGCGCAGATTAAACAGCTAACAGATACAGCAAAACACCGCTGTGCTCCGGAACAGGAAGTGATACAATACCGCAGTGAGAGCCAACCACCAGATGACAAATTAATGACGTTTAAATGACAGTGGGTCTAGTTGAATGTGATAATGTGTAGTGGGAAGGGGAATAATTACTGGTTTCCATTTGTGGTGACTGCTGACTGAGATTAGGCATGATATTAAATAGATCCTGGAATTTATCCTGGTCTGGAGCAGACTCGCTCCACAGAATAAATCTCCATGGTGACTTATGTCATAACATATCCCACTCCCAGGATAACCACGATATCCCGGCTTAATCCATGGGTTAAAGCAATAAATTTTCATCTGACTGAAATTTTTTCCTGGCAAAAATCAATGTCAGCAATTCCCTAAAATGTGGTGTAATGGGGGCACACACTCTTTTTACCTCAGTAAATACAATAAACACATTATACAGCATACAAATCTATTCTAAATAGCCTCTAAGGAGAGACAAAGCATAAAAAGAATGTAAAACGTGAACATAAACAAGGCTGTGAAATGAAAATTGTGAAATCCGAGGAAAATTTGAAATGGATGAAGCCCTCTGAAACAAAGAAAACTCACTTCAAACTGTCAAGCAGTGGCGGCTGGCCCATAGGGGGCGCTCGGGCGCTGCCCTCCTAGGTGTGGAGGGGAAAAGTCATAATATATATATTTAAAAAGTATTATCAATGTCAGTTTTACTTAATAGTATGTGCCTACATGTAATATGAATGATTAAAACAACACTTCCTCCAACTGACTCTCATTTAACAGTGTATTTCCACCGACAGAAGCAGAGAACGTATCATTCCTCGTCTTGGGCGCTCATTCAAAGCGCCCTTGAAGTGCAGCGAAATAACCAATTGTATATAGTTGCTAGGGAAAATGAATAAATTATTTGGCAAATCAACATTGCCAAAATTAATGGCTTTGGGGCGCCGGAATTTTAGCCCTTGCTACAAAAATGCAGGAACGTTAGATTGCTACAGTCAGTAATATACGTGACGCTGCAGCTG